>NC_044921.1:4687834-4735866 GCF_003576645.1 Ipomoea triloba | reverse complement strand
ATATATATATATATATATATATATATATATATATATATATATATATATATATGATTCTTTTTTTACAGGTGTTTTAATTGTATAGCTTAATTAGAAACCTCTCTCATGCGTAAGATGTGTAAATCAAAACCAAAATATATTTATCGACTTATTCCTCCGATAATAACATGAGGTAACAAACCACGTCATGTTGAAGGCAGAAAAGAAGCATATATACCACCGACTATACAATCATGCCTCATTTAATCCGTACCACCGCTGCTGGTGTCAATGCCACCATGCGCCACGATAACCATCAAGTCGCAATAAATATACATATAATTGCGGCTTGCTGCACTGCTGCTTTGGCTGCTACCCAACACTGATCTCTGATTCGCTGCCTAGATTTAGTGAACTGCATATATATATCCCCATATATGCATGGTGGGATGACGATGCTTTTTTCCTTCATTTATAAAATTTCTTTTATAATAAATTATACCGTCTGACATGTCATATTGTGAGTTCTCCCGTTACAAGCCAATGAAGCCATTTATAGTATTAGTTTTCACCTGGTTATATGCACACATTTGTTAATACAGTTTTTGTCACATTTGATTATTTGACTAAATCTCTAATAGAAAATGATATTATTATCAAACCAATACTTTAATTTTAGTATAAAAATTAGCTCAAAATTGAAGTATAATATGGACTTAAATATCATTCTATAATCTCTTGGACATGGGATGTAAAATTCTCTTATAAAACAACTAAAATTCGTCACATTTTAAGTTTGTGACATGTTCATTCCAAAAGTATAAGCATTAATGTTCAAGCTGGTGTTGTTATAAATTAAAAAGAGTTAATTCCATTTTATATTACAGATTTATACGTGACATTCTAATTTTAGTCTTTTTTCTTTTTTCAGAATATCACATGTAGATCCTAGTATTATTCTAGCTTGACCGTTTTTTATCCACCGTCAACAAACCTATTTAAATGGTATTAAATATGAGGTCATTTCAGTCTATTCAGTTTTAAGTGTTAATTCTTTTTTTTTATCATAGATTTATATGTGTCATTCCATTGATGCGAAGGCTCAGGTTGTGGAAGCACTACTGCGGAGGCGCGGACTGAAATTGAAGAATATAGAGGACTCTAGCCGTGAATTAGGGATTTTTTTAAAAAAAAATGTTGGTTCCAGCGTGGTAAAAAGTCTAAAAGGCAGAAGGGGGTTGAATAGATTTTTAAAAAATTCAATTTAAATAGTTTTAAAAATAGAACTTATCACCAGCTTATTGCAGGAGATAGGCAGCAGAAAACGTATAAATTTTGTAGCACATTTTTAGTTTAAAATCAACGTATAGGTGTTATCATGTGTGTTTGACTAGTTCAATCAATGAAACTAAAGAGCATAAAAATAGAGAGATTAAGAGAGAGATTTTTATAGTGGTTCGGCAATGGCCTACTCCACTCTTCTCCTTAGCGTCCAAGAAGGATTCCACTAGTATTTCCACAAAAATACAAGTGAACCGATCACGTAGTGCATCCGCAAAACGTGTTGATTTGCTAATCCACTCTGCTGGTAGACTCTGCTAATCCACTCTGCTAGTTCGATGTCTTCACTTTAGTTGATTCGCTATAACTGAAACTTTGTCAACATCCTGCTGATACACTAAGCTAATCAGAATGATCATATTCAAGTTGAAATACAAATAATTCCTATGTCTTTTGCCTAGACTAAAGATACATAGTTGAATCCATAAGCTGAAAAGATTAGGGTATCTAAAGTCCTAATGCAATATTAACATCATCAAAATCGAAGTACAATAGTTCCTAACAAAGATTAAAAATAAAATATAATGGGTCAACCCACGTTGTACTAAAAAATCAGAATGCCATCAGTTCATATTTAACGTCATTTAAACATGTATAGTATGAAGGATCAAAAATGGTCATATCACAATAATACTAGGGCCAATAGGAAATGTTATGAAAAAAAATGACTAAAAATAGAATGTTACCTATAAATATAGGACCAAAAATAGAATTAACTCAATTGAAAATATGGCACATTCTACTGGTCTTTTATCATAGACTTTATTAGGACTAATAAATGTGGTATAAATAATTTTTTTAAAAAAAAAATATTTACTAAATGCAAAAAAAAAAAAAAACATAGAAATAGTAGGATAATCGTGAAATAAATATATACATAATTAGAACACCCAATTAAAAGTTTCCTAGTACACAACACATAACAAAATTATGGTAACGTGTCCCACCGAATCTAAAGCAACTTTGGGATAAGGCATGCTAAAAGATTGCATCACCACAATAATAAGAAAAAGAAAATGGAGCTTTTAATAACGTAATAATAATCCTTGCACTCAGCCACTCATGTACTTTATCTACAATGCAATGCCCAACAATATATATATTAGCGTAAATTCCACTTTATTGCTATGTTGGCATTCTCATACAAATATTCTGATTGCCTAATTAAAGCCCTAAGCTAAGCTGTTGACACATGGACGCATATCAATGTTCAAAAGATAATATAGGATTTCGACAGCTCAAACTCTTTATAATTCAATTGGAAATGATGATTTTAAAAAATTAATAAAAAAAAAGTTTGTAATTCTTAATTCATTAATTCACTTCAGGCTCTAATTCGATGTCTTAAAGGGTATATAAGATAGATTTGTTATTCGATAATCTCAGCATGTTGCTAAGTATCATTTCATTACTTTAGATGAATAATTTTCTTCTTGTCATTGTATACAAGTATTAAAAACAAAAAAGATTTAAACATTTATGTTTTAATAGGTGAAAAACCCAACTTGTTTGGCGTGAGTAGTCGTGCACTCTTGTCCCTTAAAAGAGGTTGGAGTTCAAACTCTTTTTTGTATGAAAAAATCAATCTGGCCAACACTTTGTCCCTTAATTGAGGCGGTCCGGTACGAACGGGAAAAACCAATCAAGCCAGCACTTTGCCTCTTAATTGAGCAAATCTGGTGCGAACGGGGATTAGTATGAGTATGGTTGGTACAGGTCTAAAGGTGTCTCCTACAGTTAGGGCCAGTTAAGGACACCTCGTGCGATGACCCAAAAAAAATATGTGAAAATAGTAAAAATGATAATGCACTAAATAAAATTATCTTAAGAACATAATTAAACTTTATCTTTTTACTTTTGACGTGATTAAATTATGTTATATGCAAGGGTGTTATCTAAAACATTTACGTGTGCATTATTCTTGAACTTGATAGCCCTAACTGGATAGTTGCACTAATGAACCTTACAAGGGTTTAAAAAGTTTAATGAAACACAAAGCAAAGAGAGATGAATTATATATCTATATAATAATTATAAAAAAATGTAAACTTTATAACATATTTAATTAGTTTCTATCTTCATTTTAATAGTATAAGTTTATCTTTAAGTTGTTGGCAAGTTCTGCAACAACAACAATAATAATACGGATTAATTTTTAACATTAAATTAATTATTATGAAAGTTATATTTAAAATATAAAAAACGGACAATTAAGGGTATGTTTGGCTCGCGCATGAGAATCGGAATCGGAATAGGTATCAAATACTTGAAAATCGGAATGGGTTTTGGTGAAAGTATTTTGTATGTTTGGTAGTATGGTGGAATGAGAATGACTATTAATAATTGGGGAACAGAATGAGGAGGAAGGAGATGAAACCCTTATTTTATTAGGGAATGAATTTTGCAATTAAAGGGTAACTAAAACCCATATAATAGTGTTCTAAAAACCTGTCAACCAAACAATAACAATGATTTTGATACTCATTCCTTATATAGTTAAACACGTCAACCAAACACACCCTAATAAAGTTCATAGTCAAATAAGTTAAACCTACTAATCTGGTTATAAAAGTATATTTAATAATCAAAACATGAAGTTTAACTCTATTACACTCTAACCATAGTTTCATGTTATTAGATTATTGAATATAACTTGAAACATCTTTGTTACCCGGTAGTAGATCATTAAACACATACATATGTCTATGTATAAAACTAGAATAGAGTTGTCAAGTGCACTTAACCAACTTTGACAGAAAAGAGAAGTACAAACATATATTAGTCTACTTAACATACAAGACAACCATCCATGTTATCTTAAATCAAAAGAATACAACAAATTGATGACTCAAAGATAATCTTCATATGATTCAATTCGTCGTTTGTTTGTCACTATTGAATGAACTTGCTCTACTAACAAGTATCCACATTTTTGCACTTCGTATCTCATATGAAAGTACATAAAATTTAGCTATACTAAATGATTAGCAGGACAATATATATGCTAGTTTTAACATAATTCTAACCGCCCTCAACTAGAATTCAAATTATTATAACTCTGTTTGGCATACATAATTAAAAGTTGAAAGTTTAAAACTAGTAGCTAAGGCTATCCTTATCCCTGTAAATCCCTCACATTTTCTAAAATAGGTCCCACCTCCATATCATCAAATTTGTAAATTATACATTTTTTATTCTACATCCCTACAAATTTCTCCCACTCTAAAAGATGAGTCTCACTTTCCTATTATATTATAAACATAATACTAAAATAATATTAACAGAAATAATCAAAATAAAAAAGGAAACAAAAGGTGGGTTGGCAGCACAAAAGGGGCATCATGACAAATTAGCAAATCCTCTCTCCTATTGCTAATTTAGCCAATTCTCTCTCCCTTGTCAATACATATCAGCTTAAAATAAAATAAAAAAAATATTTCTCTCTCTTGCCATGTCACATTGCCAATGCTAAATTTGCAGGGCTAATGACAGCCTAATAGGCTAATAGATTGAAATTAAAGTATTTTGTAAAATTAACTGTTAAATAAGTTAATATGTGTAAAAATACATAAGTATAACTATGAATTTTTCTCATCATCACTCAAAAAAGTCTAACATTTTCACAATCTATTATATTTATAAATAATTACAAGCTAACCAGTATAAGAATATATACATCAAATTAATCTAAAATCAATAATGGGTGGTACCAAATCTAATCTTAACCGTGGACAAAGTTTGGCCGGCTTATGTATGTCGATTTGAAGCAGAATAAAATAAAAATTAAATAAAAAGCTGCAGAAATTATTGAAGCAGAAGAGAAGACTGATTCTGCTGGTTAAAGTCTAGCCAGTCCAAAACGACAGTGATGAAAAGATGGTTTAGTCGCCCAAGGAATTGAACACTCGCTAAATGGATTGCCATCACCATCACATTATTGTCTCAATCTTTCGTTTTTCTTGAGATACAATACAAAAATAAATGTATATTATATTATTCATAGATTAATACTACACGTATATGTTCTGTTCATTTTTATTTTTTATACGGAGTAATAATTTTCTTTCTTTTTATCAACAAAATTATGAAACCGTGACTGAAAATTTTACTCTTTAATATACACTATATGTATCATTTTCGTTATTTATATATTTAAAGTACACTGACAAAAGGTGAATAGGTTGAAGAAATTGTCACCGCCATATACATATGACAATTATGCCTTCGTGGTATAGCTCAATAATCGAAAGTCTAAGTGTAAGGGTGTAGTATTATGTGTAAACCCATAATCGAATACCAAATAGGAGATGAGACTCTTAAAATTAAAAAATTATCGCACTTAAATTACTATTTTACTGACGCACATTATGCGATATACCTCTCAATTATGGGCAGCAATGGGATTGATAGTGCCGTCCTGACGTCCGGTGCTATTCTGTATGTTACAGTATTAACTATGTAATTCAAAAATAATAAATTGAAAAAGAAATTATAAAAAGATAGAAAGGCCAAAGAATGGTGAGTGGGACGAGGTTTTCGACTTGCATCATATGTCAGTATTGGATTCGGGAAAGTTGAGAAAATGAAAGAATTGGCACGTGGTGTTTTATCAAAGGAGTGGAGCAGAATAAATTTGAATAATAAAGAGATAAAACCATCGTTTTCAAAAAAAAAAAAAAAGAGATAAAACCATCCATGCTAGCTAGGTACCCTACCCTCTATTTCGCACACCGAATTTTCAAAAAAAAACTGTACTACTACCAAACTTGTATACATGCTCAATAGTGGAATTAAAGGTCCGTTTGGAAAGCAGGAAAATTAATTCTGAAAAATATTTTCTGGAAAATGAGTCATCTTTCGAAAAACATTTTTATTTCCGATGTTTGGTTGCGTTATGAAAAATTGTCTTGGTGTGTTTGGGTGATATGGCTTGGTTTTGGCCGAGAACATGCGAAACAGTCATTTTGGTTATTCCAAAAAATGACTTACGGAAAAAAAATCCGCAAGTCATTTTTCAGAAAAATGAACTGATTTTCCTTGGTCAACGGAAAACATTTTCTGTTGATCGCATTTTCCAGACGTTGCCAAACACCGAAAACTCGAAAAATATTTTCCGAAAGTCATTTTACGAGTTACCAAACACACCTTAAGTGTAATTAGAAAAAAGAATATAGGACAGAAGAGAAAAAGAGAAAAAAAATAATAAAATCTGAATTTAAAAAAAAATCAAAATAACACTGCACAGGGCGCAATGTGACCAACATGAGAGACATTTATCTAGCATTTTATCTTCTCTCTTTATCTCTCTCTCTCTCTCTCTCTTCTATATTGGTAAAAATTTTCTCAATAAGTGAGAAATCTTCTAATGGAGATTGCCTTAAGGTGTCATCAAATCTACAATTTTAGTTAATAAACATTACACGTTTCAAGTGAAAAGGCTCTTATACAAAACTGCCTCTACTGGAGGTCGAATCTATGACCTCTCATTTAAGAGAGTCATAGATGTGTCATTGAATTGCAAGTTATTTGAGAAAACTTATTTAATTTAAAAACATATTCGTTTAACAATTAATAGTTAGTAAATTGTGTTAATTGTTAATTTATTATTTATTATTTTAATTTATTTAACTAGTTGGTAGTAATAATTAGTTGTTAGTTTGTAGACAAATGTTTAATAAAATTAGTTATTAACTAATAATAATATGTAAACGACTTTTAAGCACATAAATATAATTTATAATAACAATTTATTCATTATATAATAATTTGATTTAATGAATAATAAATGAAAAATATTATTTTAAATAATAAAAATAAGAACTATAACATGTAACAATATAATAAAGAACATTTAATAACGAATATTTTTGACACTATTTTATCAAATAAAAATAAACTAATATTAATGAGTTAAAATTAAAAACTAAAAATACTGTGATGAAAGATTCTACAGCTTAAGATGAGAAATTAGAACATTAAAATAACTTAATAGTTGTTATAGAATACATTTATAGGATTTTATCCCGTGATCTAGGGTTTTGTCTTCTCTCCTTGAGTTCTAGGGTTTTTGCTTAGTTTTTGCATGCATTTTACGTTACTCTTGGTCTGGCTTCCATTCGAACTGGTCTAAATTAATGTCTAAGAGGTGGGTATCCGTTGGCATATATAGATGTTTATGGCATTGTCAATGGCTGTGTAGACATCCGGTTGGCTGAAGAGGAAATCGGTATTCGGTTAGACCTAGGAACGGAATCGGCGTTGACGGCTGAAGCGACGCAGAGAATGTGGTCTCTCGTCGGTATTTTCCTGACAGATCGACTAATCAAGACTAAGATCAAATTATGGCGTCATAATGGTGTCTATTGCCAGGGGTCTAGATCGTTGATGTTCAACCGAACCTTTTACTATTCTCGTTCTTCCATGAGATTCGCATGTAGAGGGTATTGGAAGAAGGGCCTTAGTCCTTTGAAAACTCCATGATGGTCTGCAAGCAAATTCGAGATGGTGGTGCTTAATTTTGTGGATATGTGGCCATGTGGGTTCAAATTTATGACCTACCGTTGGGATATAGCAAAGATGTTATCCTGGAGTGGATGGGGGGTTACATTGAGATTGTAGCAAAGGATGAAGCTGATTAAGCGGGATAGTACTTAGACATGGGTCAACTTTAAGTACGAGCGGTTACACATGTTTTGATTTTTTTGTGGGTGGCTCGGTCACACTGATAAGTTTTGCATGGGTGCAAGGACAACGGCGGTTGGCCTAAAAAGGTACCCTTATGGTGCTTGGCTTCGAGCTGGTGGAGGGAGGGGGTGACAACTATTGTAAGTAGATGGCTAGTGACTAGCGAACGCAATGGGGGTAGAGTTTTGACGGTTATGAAGAAAGTAGGCCAACCGAGGATGGTTGGCATGGTGGAGCATGGCGGTATGAGTTTCGTAGGGTGGGGCAGTGCACTGGTATTTTGGATAGTAAGGCGGTGGGTCTGGAACCAAAACGATGGCTGGGTGATGGTAGAGGTGGGCTGAGGGAAGACGAAAGTGGAGATATCTGCATGCAGGATGGTTCGAATAATTCTTTTTTGGCGGGTTCTTGATCCCTAGCCTGCCTGTGTCAATGAGTACCTTAAGTTGGAACTGCCGTGCCTTGGGCAACCCACGGACAATTCATAAAGTGGTAGGCATTGTGTCTGCAAAGAAGCCTGATTTTGTCTTTCTGATGGAAATGAAGGTAGGACAGGTGCATGCTTAGAATTTGAGGGTCAAGTTCGAGTTTAAGGGGTGTTTTTGTGTGGATAGTGTGAGGCTGAAGGAGGCTAATGTTTCTATGGAGAACGAATAATTGAGCTCATCTATTGGCTTATTCGTCGAACCATAGAGACGTGGTGGTCTCCCTTCTAGGGTGTCAGCAGTGACGACTTACTTGTTACTATGGCTATCTTGAAAGGGCAAAGCAAAGGAAGGCGTAAGATTTTCTGAGGGATCTGAAGGGTAGTGTAAGTGTACAAATGATACACATTTTGTACCCTAATTAATTTGACTTATTATTTGTCAAAACTTAGGATATTATTATTATTTTATTTAGTCTAGCTTGGACCGTGTGTAGTTAGCAAATGTATCTATCTAATTTCAATTTGGTTGAGCAAGCTTGTAGGCTGCATTTTGAACATATGGTTAGCATTAATCCAAGGGAAATTGGCAACTTATGATCAGTGAAGTTGGTTGCAATATTTTGGATATAAAAAGGCATGGTCTTTGTGAAGTATTCGAATGATTGAAATGCCAAATTTAAAAGAAGAATTTCCTTACCAAATTACTATGTTATAATAACTTTGAGAAACCAATATTGAGAGGATGCCTTTGAAGTACGTGTGATGCTTCTACAACCAAAATTGAAGAATTGAATGCAAAATTCAAAGTGATAAATCCTCCCTTTATTTCCATACTGCCGAAATGTTCATGAAGCTACTTTGAAGATGGTGCGCTACTTCACATCATCAATTTGAAGAATTTCTATTTTGCTGTTGGTGTGAAGATTGAAGGCATGTAGTGTTGAAGATCCAATTGTAGGTGACGAAGATTGGTGTTGGTTAATGAGCCGTGGTGTATCTTGGTTGTGTAATTCCAATGTGTGTAATCTTGGGTGGTCATCTAGTGGATTGGGCTACGTGAGTTGCCCCTCAGACGTAGGAGTCTTATCTCCGAACTGCGTTACCAATTGTTGTGTCCTGGTTTTACTTTCTTACCTTTTTTTTGTTAATTCTAATTTCAACTTTAATTAATGGTTTGATAATTTGTTATAAAAATTAAGCAGGAACCTTAGGCTATTCTTGTGCATTCAAGATCCACGATGCCATTTCAGGTAGGTTTCAACTACCTTGGGTGATTTTATGGGATTTCAATGACTTAATGGGCCAGTCTAAGAAAAGGGGTAGGATCACGCACTTGTGGGGTTTGGTGGAGTGGTTTGGGGAGGCTTTAAATGACTGTGGTGTGGTATTCCTCCCGATAGTGGGGTATCCTTTCACGTGGGAACGAGGGCGGGGGGACGAGGGGGTAGGTGGAAGAGAGGCTTGACAAGGTGGTGGCTGATGCGAGGTGGGGATAACTAAATGACAAAGAAAGGGTGTTTAATATTTAGACTACTACATTTGACCACTCGGCTCTGTTCTTGGATATTTATGAGCAAGTGGGAGAGGGTAGTGGTGGGGTGTTTCGATTTGAGAATGCATGGTTGTTGGATGAGGGATGTCGGGGGAGGGGGGGTGTTTGTGGAGGGAGCTTGGGGGAAGTCGATTAGTTGTCCTTTCCAAGATAAGATCCTTTGTTGTGGGAAATTGCTAATGACAGGGTAATTGGGTAAGCACCCGACCCGAAACAACAAGCGGCACCCTACCCGAACCACAGGTAGACAAGCAGACACAAGAATCAAAAGGCCACCCGTTAAACCTGAGGAGAGAAATTATTACCAACGGTTCCATACACTTAAGACTTGTCATCATGAGTCCGTTACAAGTTACAGGAGAAGAGTCGTTGCACCCATTGTATAAGTAATAGATCTTTGTAGAGGTGAGGGAGGAAAATTCTATTACACAAACATTATTGTACTAAAACTGATTACTCACTATAATACTCACTTATCAAATATACTCCGGTAACTTTCTTACCGTCAGCTAAAGTATTGGGTGGGGATAGGTTCCATTAGTTTGGGGTTACAATGGAGGCTCTAAAGAAGTATATGAATGCCTTGAGAGAGATGTTTCATGATGGATCCATAGCCAGATTTAGGGAGCTGGAGGTTCAGTTGGGAAAGGCTTTGACTCACTCAGGTGACCATTCAGAAACGCATTGTGTACATCAAGTTGCCTTACCAGCCAACCACACGAGAGAGCAAGAGAGAGCAGGAGTCTGACCGTGGTAGGCTTAACCACCGGGCTGAATGTGTCAAAGAAATCTTGCCCGGGAACCTGATTGAACCCCTTAGCTACCAACCTGGCCTTGTATCTCTCGATCGAACCATCAGCCTTCCGCTTAGTGCGGAAAACCCACTTACAGCCAATGACATTCATCGCAGGGGTAGAAGGAACAAGGCACCAAGTCTGATTCTGCAAGAGGGCATTAAACTCCTGATCCATAGCCTCCCTCCATTCCGGAAATTTCACCGCCTGCGTGTAACAAGTAGGATCCGCAGCAGGAACCTGCACAGTCAAAGCAGTAGCCGGTGCAACAGAACGACTCCTAGTAGCCATGGAATGAGTTCGCTCAGTGGGTCGTGTGGTACGACCCCGAGGATGCCCACGAGGACGCCGTTGGGGCACCGCAGCAGGAGCCGAAGGAGGTTCCAGAGGCCGAGCAGCCGAGGAAGAGATGACCGACTCAGCCCAGGGAGCAGACACACAATCTGAAGGAGCCTGCAAAATAGTCTTAGCAGCAAAGGGAAAGACATCCTCATCAAAACGAACATGACGACACACATAAATCTTATTAGTTTGCAGGTCCATGCACCTATAGCCTCTAAAGGACTCAGGGTATCCTAAGAAAACACAAGGAGATGACAGATAAGACATTTTATGACGATTATACGGGCGCAGATGCGGATAACACAAACAACCAAAAACACGAAGAAAAGAGTAAGAAGGTGGAGACTTGTGTAACAATATGTGAGGACTCAAGCCATTGAGAGTAGGAGAAGTCAATTTATTAATAAGAAACACAGTAGACTCAAAAGCAAAATTCCAGAAACGAGAAGATATGGAAGCACGAGACATAAGGGCAGGACCAGTTTCAACCACATGCTTGTGCTTACGTTCCACACGACCATTCTGCTCATGTGTGTAAGCATAGGACTGCCTGTGATTAATACCCAGTTGTAGAAAAACAGAATGCAATTTCTTATATTTAGCACCTAAATCAGATTGAATAGCCTTTATCTTGCAATTAAAAGAACGTTCAACAAGGCAACGAAAACGCTTAAAAACAGAGTATATATCAGACTTTAATTTCATTGGGAAATACCAAGTAAAACGAGAATAGTCATCCACAAACAATACAAAATAACGATAACCATCAGAAGACAGTACAGGAGCAGGACCCCAAATGTCCGTATACACTAAATCAAGAATATTCGAACTAACAGACTCAACGCGTGGCAATGGGAAACGCACAGATTTACCCATTTGACATGCAGAACATAAATTAGAAGTAGATTTATTTGACTCACTAACCGAACAAGACTGTAGGACTCGACTAAGAACACGCTGATGTGGATGACCTAAACGATCGTGCCATGTGGAAGCCGAAGCACGAGCAGACAGGAAAGCAGAAGGTGGAACACCAGAAACCGGAAAGGTATAGAGTCCACTAGAACTATTGCCCCGCAGAAGGATTTCCTTGGTCTGAATATCCTTCACAACAAAAAACGAGGGATGAAACTCAAAAAAGACATTGTCATCCGTGGCAAATCGTTGCACAGATAATAAAGAAGCAGATAAAGTAGGAACATGTAATATATTAGACAAACGAAGAGGCCTAGAAGAAGCAGATAGAGAGGCATGACCAACATTACTAATAGATAAATGCGTACCGTCACCGACACGTAATGTGTCACTACCACCATAAGCTTCTGAACTGGAGAGCGCAGCTATGTCAGGAGTGGCGTGGTGTGTAGCCCCCGTGTCAGGAAACCAAGTGTGAGGAGACGAACCGGCCTGCGAAGACTCCCCATGATACACAAATTGGGCTTGTGGATTAAAACCCTGTGGCAATCGATAATAGGACAAAGCAGAATGTCCAAAGTTCCAACAAATTTGACATTGGAGATGTTGTTGCCGTCCACGGCCACGTTCACCTCCCCCGCGCTGCCGACCGGATTCCCCACGCCACGAACGACCGCCACGCCTTCTCAGCTGGTTCGAAGCAGAACGGTCGCCACCACCAGAAGCGTGACCACCGCCACCTCGGCCACGCTGTCTGCCACGCTGAACAGCGTATGCCGCCGCCGGCATCGGAGCAGGGACGAACTCATCGGCTGCGATGAACTCTTGAGAGCCGAGCAAATCCGCAAGCTCCATGAGAGTAACCGGTTGGTTACGAACAGCAAGCGAGGCAGTCACCGATCGAAATTCCAGCCGAAGTCCCCGAAAAACATACAAGTTTTGTTCGTCGAGAGAAACCGACCGACCGGCCAGCGAGAGATCTTCGACAATCAGCCTTGCACGTCCGAGGTAGTCGGCAGTGGAGGAGTCTCCTTGCCGGAGACTATGAAGCTGGCTGAGCAGATGGAGCTGCCGGGACTGCGATGCCGACGCCAATGACTGCTCCATGGCCTCCCAGAGTTCTCGCGAAGTACGAAGACCAACAGCAAAAGAAAGAACTTCTTCGGATAGAGAGGAAACTAGCATAGAAAGCAAAGCCTGATCACGCCGCACCCAAGACGCATATTCGGGGTTCGGTACCGGCGGTGGCGGAGGAACACCGGCAGTGACGGTAGGAGAAGGGAGGGTGGCAGCCGGACAGGGATACGAACCATCAATGAATCCCATAAGCTCATAGCCGCGAAGAAACGGAACTACTTGTGTATGCCAAAAATAAATAATTACGATGGGTGAGCTTGATACTCACAATGTGATGAGCCGCAGAAAGAGAAGGAATCACAGACGAGACCGAAGAATCAGTAGCCACATCAGAAACGGTCCGTTCAGAGGAATTCACAGATCCGTCGTGGTCAGCCATGAATGCCCAGGGAGAAAAACCCTAGCGACTGATACTAGATGAGAACTATTGTAATTATATTCAATGACTCAATCAATGTCTGTTCAGAATACATTGGTATATATACAAGAGAGTCACAGATAGAACGGGACTAAGAGTCACAGATAGAACGTGACTAAGACTTATAATCTAACACAACTACTTAGAGACCTAATAATGATGAAGCATTCTGAAAACATAGGGCCAAGCAACTGCACTGCAGATCAACCCGAAGGAAACTGGACCCGACTAGCTGCGGGGCTCTGGAGCCAACCCCAACCTCAGCCGAGCCTGGTTGACCTGGGCATGGCCGAGCCCAACGCGCTCTGCCTAAGGCGAGGCCAATGCTCGCCGCCCAGGTCAGGCTCAGTGCTCGGCCACCCAGATGCAAGTATATTGTACACTGAGCATCAATACTAAGTGCACCTAATGTTATAACTAGGTGCATGAATATTAACAAGGTAAACTACTTGCATTTGTAAGTGAAAATAGGTGCACAGGTGCAAGTAAAATATATTACAAGTGCAAGTAAAATGTACGTTGAGCTCAATACTAAGTGCACCTAATGTTTTAACTAGTTGCACCTAACGTTATAAGTGGGTGCACCTAGGTGCATAAATGTTAACAAGGTAAATTACTTGCTCTTGTAAGTGAAAATAGGTGCACTTATAAGTGAAAAATAGGTGCACTTGTAAGTGAAACTAGGAGCACTTGTAGGGGTGGGAATAGGCCAGGCCCCTTCATAGGGCCCTACGGCCTGGCCTACTTATGGCCTAGCCTATTTAATAAAAAGGCCAGGCTTAGGCCTAATTAGAAGCCTATTTAGTTAAATAGGCCTAGGCCAATATTTAAAAGCCTAGCCTACAAGCCCGCAGGCCTAGCCTATATATATATATATATATATATATATATATATATATAATCTACCACCCTAATTCCCAATACCCAAATCCCAAATACAACTTACTAATTAGTAATCAATGTTAGATATTACTAGTTACTATTGCTATTATGCTAAATTGCTAATAATTAGTATTACTAATTACTAGCAATAATTCTGCTAGTCGTTTAGTGTTTACAGTTTACTAGCCATGAGTAAAGTAGTAATACTAATGTAATATGAGCCTACTAGTAATTGATTGCAGGATTTATAGATTTGTAGTAATACTAGTAATTAGTAAACAATGCATTGTTGAATTTTGGTATTACGAACTTTTATTAAACTTGTGATGTTGGATATTGTATTATGAAATATGAACTTATGATTTTGTCATTCATTATGAAATTTGAACTTAGGTATTTTTTGTAAATTTTTTACAGGTATACTTTAAAAGGCTTTAAAATGTAGGCGTTAAATAGGTTCAAGGGCTATTTAAATAGGCTCAAAGCCTATTTAGGATCTATTTTGAAGCATTTTTAAAGGCCTATATGTTAAATAGGGGCAAATTATTGCATAGACCATGGTCCACACAGTTGTGTGGACCAAAAATAAAAAGTACATTATTTTTATACTGAATGTATATTATTTTTGTACTGTAGGTACATTATTTGACAGTATATATCAAATAATGTACCTTCAGTACAAAAATAATGTACCCTAAAATAATGTACCTACAGTATAAAAATAATGTACCTTCAGTACAAAAATGATGTACTTTTTATTTTTGGTCCACACAATTGTGTAGACCATGGTCCATGCAATAATGATTGTTAAATAGGCTCTTCAAAAGGCTTCAGTCTAGGCCAGGCCAACTGTAGGCTCAGGCTTGAGCCTAAAAAAAAACCTACATACAGGCTCAGGCTGAGGCCTAGGCTTTAGATTTCCATAGCAGGCCTAGGCCTAATTTTCTAAAGCCCGGCTCGGCCTAGCCTATTTCCACCCCTAAGCACTTGTAAGTGAAACTAGGTGCACTTATAAAACAATTACTTGCACCAAAGTTTGAATTATTTACGAAAATGTCACCGCGTCGTTTTTTTAAATTACATCAGATTCGTTGATCTTGACACGTGGACGGCTGCGAAGCATTCTCATTTCCTTCCTGGGTGACAGTACGCATCTAAGCGCACCCATATATATATATATATATATATATTTATTTATTTATTTATTTATTTATTTTGCGTATTTATTTTGCGTACATGTGCGAACTAGCATTTCCATGTGACCATGCAAATTTCTGAAAGATTACACAACTAACGAATAGGGATGACCATGATTATATTCTATTCAAACCGAATCGTGCATTGTTGGAACCGGAATCGCCGGTTCCAATTCGGAACCGGACGGGAACCGAAATTTTTTTTAATTTTTTTTAATTAATATTTATTATTTGATTAAAGTTTATTATTATTTGACTAAAGTTTAAACTTTAAATAACATTTTAAAATTCAACTATAAATTTTTTTTTAAAATATAGTTTAATTTGAAGTTTAAATATTTAATATAACTATTTTAAAAACATTTTAGAATGACATCTTTTCAACAAAAAATATTAATTATTGAATTTGGACAATTTTAAAAATTAAAAAAAATTACAAATAAAAATATAATAAAAAACCAGTTTGAACTGGAATCGTCGGTTCTGAACCGTACTTGGAATCATACCTAGAAGGTTCGGTTCCAGTTTGGCCGATTTCGGAATCGGGAACCGCCGGTTCGGAACCAGAACCGAACCGTGGTCTACTAGCAAATGGACAGCAACTACTCCTAAGCATGCCTGGAGGACGCGCATGGATGTGTGCTATACATTGGTGTAGTAGTTGTGTTGCATTATGTAGTAGTCACAAAATTGGAGTAGTTACGGTGCATTCGTGTAATAATTACAGTGCATTTCTTTAGGTCACAGGTTCACGTGGAAAGCATAGTTCGCACCTGAACGGGGTCAAATATATTATTTACATTTTTTTAAAATGTTAAAAGACAATATAATATTGTCATATAAACTTTTATATGATTTTCACATCAATGTAATTAACAGTTGACCTTACTGGTATTAGTTTTATGTCCTTTCAATGCAAATTAAAGACTGAATTGAATCTTAAATTAGTTAATTAATTAAATTCAACAAAATAGTACTCCTATAATATACAGATCTCATTAGTATTTTGAATGAAAATGAAATGATATTATAAAGTAAGGGAAAAACAAAAAAACAAAGAATCTATTAGCAGATCGGCTCCTCCATGGACGGAAACGTAAGGGAACTGTGTGGCGTTTGTGGCTGTGATATTGATGTGCCGGAAAGCAGTGTGATGTCGGAAGTAATATTGACCAGACGAAGAATGCTGGAAAACCGCCATACCAGCGGAGCGTGAGGCCACTCGCTTCATTAATAATGACGGAACGTACTGTTGATATGACTAGTGGTCCTCCATGGAAGAAGAAGAAGTGTGTAGCAATACTGCAATAGCAACCAGCAACTGACATTAATTGATTGCATTAAATGTTGTGGTACCCTTCTTTGAATTGAATGAAAGTAGTAGTAGTAGATTATTAAAACATATACCGGAAAAAAATTTCGGCGCCTCTTATTTTAGTGTGTCAAAGACTAGATAGTTGGATGATAAAACCGAAATATAATTTATTTTTCTTTAACACTCATTCTTTACAAGATAGTATATGGTCTATACTCTTTCAATATCTTTTAGCCTAAAAAATCAATGCACAATCATTATTGTATGGACCGTGGTCCTAAAACACATAAAATGCATTATTTTAACTCATAAAATGCATTATTCATACACATAAAATACATTATTCTAACTTATAAATTAAAATACATTATCTTACCATGTAAATTTCATTATTCTAACACAAAATACATTATACATTTTTTAAACTCATAAAATACATTATTCTAACTCATAAAATACATTATCTTACCCCATAAATTTCATTATTCTAACACATATAAAGTACATTATTCTAACTTATAAAATACATTATCTTATTCCAGAATGTTTATTATTCTAACACGCACGCGAAGTTAAAAAAAAATTAACATCAAAACGACATCGTTTTGTACTGTAGTTCACATAGCTGTGTGGACAGTACTTTGCCATCAATGCCCACTATCGGGGCTCAATATTATGACCACCCATTTAGAATGGTAACAGAAGTGTCATCACACTACACAAGAGTTGACTGCCAAAATATAATTTAGAGGACACAGCTTGTACCGTTTCTACAGGTTAAGAACTTCATGGGTTTCGTTGATGGCTCCGTTGTCTGCCCAACGCTGATTCTTTCGTTCGTCGCTGCTGGTTCTACATCGCCGACTGCACCTATACCAAATCCAGTGCATGCATTGTGGGTGCAACAAGACCAAACCATAATATCTATGTTGATTTCTTCAATGTCCGAGGAGGTCATGCACTTGGCGGTTGGCCTTCGAACGTCAAAGGAGATCTGGGATTCCATCGAGCAGGTTTTGGCTTCATCTTTTAGGGTTCAAGCATTGAACCTTCTAGGGAAACTTCAATCTCTCCGCAAGGAGACGTATCTAGGACGTGCCCAAGTGATTTTGGAGGACATCGGGCTTGCTGGCCAGTCGGCCTTCGCCGACGAACAGAACATGTACATTTTTTGCAGTCTTTTGCAGGAGTTCAGATCTTTGACAGCTTTTCTCTTTGCTTGTGGTACACCGGTTTCGCTTCAGGAGCTGGCTGATTTTTAGGGTGCTCACGAGTTTATCAACTCCGATGATTTTCATGTGCCGGTCGTGGCTGGCTCTTGTCAGGGTGGTGCTGGCTCTCGTCGCAGTTTTGGCAGTCACCGCGGAGGTGGTTAGTCGCGTGGAGGTGGCGGACAACAGAATCGTGGTAGATGGAAATCTGGTGGTTCACGTGGCCATAGTCGTAGGAATGTTTCTCAACAAAATCGTTGTGGTTCCCGGCCTCAATGTCAAATTTGTGGCAATCTTGGTCACATAGCGCTCAACTATTTTCAGTGCTATTTTGGTGGGCCTAGGCCTCAGGCTAATCTTGCTGTATAAGAGGGTCCTGGTTCGAGTGTTTCTTTAACATCCTAAACATGGTTCCTTGACACTGGCGCTACCAATCATGCTACCCCTGATACTAGTGCTTTTTCTACTTCAAAGGAATATAATGGTAATGACACTTTACGTATCTGTGATAGTAAGGCATTATCTATCTCTAGTGTTGGTCATACATCGTTTACTACTCCCATTAGGTCTTTTATTGTGTCAAATATTCTTCATGTACCAGGTTTATCTGCCTATTTACTTTCTGTTTAGCATTTTGAAACACATAATCATGTCTTTTTTTTTTAATTTCACCATTCTTTCCTTTTTGTTAAGGATATTGTCACCTAGGAGGTTCTGTTTTGGGGTAAGAGTTCTGGCGGCCTCTACTCCTTGCTAATTCGTTCTCTCTTCTTTCTTGACTACATGTGCTTCGAAATCTATTTTGCATAGTTGTCTTGCTCATCCTCATCACCGTGTTCCTGTTTAGTTAGTGGGTCTAGTCAAGATAGTAATTGTCATTCTTTATGTACTACGTGTCAATTAGAAAAATATGCATGTTTTCCTTTGTCACGTGTTGAGTCTTCTAGTTCGCATGTGCTTGATTTAATATACACTGATATTTGGGGCCCTACTCCCTTGTTATATCATTCTGGTTATTGTTACTTTGTTCTCTTAGTGGACGATTATTCTTGTGATACTTGGTATTATCCACTTCATTTAAAATTTGATATGTATGATGTGTTTTAGTGTTTTCGTAATATGGTTGAGCATTCTTTTTCATGTAAAATCAAGTCTATTCAATCTGATCTTGGTGCAGAGTACAAAAAATTACATTTTGTTTTTCAAAAATTAGGAATTTCCTATAGACAATCTTGTGCTTACGCTCACGAACAAAATAGTCATGTAGAGCATAGACACATGCGTATAGTTAAAACAAGTCTAACTGTTATGGCTCATGCATCCGTGCCTTCTCGTTTCTAGGATTTTGCTTTTGAGTTTGTTGTGTATCTTATCAATAAAATGCCCTCTTCCACTTTTGGAAATTCTAGTCCTCACAGTCTGTTACATTGGTCTTCGTCTTTGTATTCCTCCTTGCAAGTTTTTGGCTATTTGTGTTATCCCTATCTGCGTCCTTACAATCGTCATAAAATGAGTTTTAGGTCTTCTCCATGGGTTTTTCTAGGATATCCAGAGTCGTTTCGGGGTATCAATGTATGAACCTTAACACTAATAAGATATTTCTCTGCAGGCATGCCAAGTTTGACGAAACTGTGTTCCTTTTGCTTCTAAGTTTGTTTTGCAGTCTCCTGTGAGATCCCCACCAGTGCCTTGGGTTATTTTTTTTCCCTCCAGTGGTCCTTAGTCCTACCTGCACCGGTGGTGCTTACTACATTAGTTGTCGTGACATAGTCTCTTCTTGTGACTGGTACTCAGCCAGCGATTCAGACTTATGCTATGGTAACTAGGAGCATGTTTCGTGCTAGTGGTGTTCTGGTGGCTATGGTTGCTAAAGTGTGTCCCACTGAGCCAACCTGTTACTCATAGGTTGTTCGGTTTCTAGAGTGACGAGCTGCTATGGATCTTGAATTTAATGCCTTTCTTTAAAATCAGACTTGGCGGTTGGTGCCTCATCGTCCTCTTATGAATGTAATTGGGTGTAAGTGGGTTTTTCGCACCAAGAGAAAGGCTAATAGTTCCATTGATCGTCACAAGGCTTATCTTATAGCCAAGGGGTTCAATCAGGTGCCTGGTTATGATTTCTTTGAAACATTTAGCCTGATGGTGAAGCCTACGAGTGTTCGCTTGTTGTTGTCCCTGGCTCTGTATTCTAGCTGGGTTATTCGTCAGCTTGATGTCCATAATGCATTCTTAAATGGAAATTTAGCTAAAATAGTATACATGAGTCAGCCATTATGCCGATAAAGGTTATCCTAATCACGTGTATTTGTTGTAACGCTCTCTGTATGGTCTCAGACACGCCCCTCAATCCTGGTTTCATCGTTTACAGGTTTTCGAAATTCTAAGACCAATGTGTCTCTTTTTATTTAGTCACAAGGTTCTATGCAGGTTTATCTGCTGGTTTATGTTGACAACATCCTTCTTATGGGGAATGACTCGGGGTTGGTTGCTACACGGTTGGCCAAAGTCTCTACTACTTTCAAAATTCGTGATCTAAGTACCTCGGGGTTCTTTCTTGGCATTGAGGTGGTTATCAGTGTGTGCCAATCTGGTCTTTCATGCGCATACCAAACATGTGGAGATTGATAATCACTTTATGCGTGATAAGGTAGCTGTTGGTGACATTTAGGTGAATTTCATCTATGAAGGATCAGATTTCATATATTTTCATGAAGTCTCTACCAGCTCCTCGTTTCTCTCTTCTTCGTGACAATCTTCACATTGCTCGACTACCCTCAGTTTGAAGGGGAGTATTAGGATTCTACTGAGTCCAAGTTATTATATTGTGACTCTTCCATATACATTATGTATTTATTATTGTATGTTGGAACAATTCTATAAGTATTTTAGAATTTTTCATATAATATTATATATTTTATAAAGTATATTACAAATAATAAAATTTCAGCTAATTTGATTAATTAACCATATTAAGTTAATTCATCATATTGAATTTTGCTTCGTTAAATAATTTACTAAAATGAAATTTTGATTAATTCATGACCTCACGCGAGACGTGCACCGTCATACAAGCTCATTCTCTATCACTTTGCTATGAGTAATTTTTTGAGAGTACATGAAGTATTTTTCGTTTGCTATATGCCTCGAAGAATTCTATTTTGTTCTATCAAATCGTTGTACGATCATATACATTTTTATTTTCTAAAACTAGTTATAAGTTACGCATTATGTGATTAAATTAATGTCCAATACAAATAAAAGACTTAATAGAATTTTTAAATATTAGACAATTAATATAAAATAAATAAATTATTTTCAATATAATAAAAATAAATATTTTCAAATAATAATAAAAGTAGTAGTAAAAATGAGTATTGATGTAGATAGTTATAATCGAAAATAAAAATGACGTCCTATCAATTTTTATACTAAAACAAATAAAGGGATGTATTCAATCAAGACTTTTATAGGTAGTCGGCCGGCGCCTATCGCCTAGGCGAATTTTTTATATTTAGTAGATAAAAATTATTGCTCATGCCTTCTATTTAATAAAATTCGTCTTTTAAAATTTTAAAATAAATACTCCGTAACATTTTAAAATATTTATAATATTTACTTCCTCTAAATCCAGCCAAAGTACAACACATGATTTTCTGTCATCTTCACGTGTAATAAAGGGTATATTATATTCTTTGGAGAAAGGTATATTATATTCTATTCAACTACAACTAAGTTTATTAATTGTTTAACAATAAATGGTATATCCACGTTTAATTCGCATTTGACCTTAATGGTCAAACTTGTGACATTTGAAAACAATTTAACGTAATGTACGTGAATAAATATTCCTGTTTGAATCAAATATATATGTTGAATATAATAATACACAACTTCGTTGTTCACACTTATTATATGATTTTACTATTGTTTTATATTCATTATATTATTCATAAATTAATCCATTTTTTATAATTAAATCAAATGAAAATTAAACAAAAATATTTAAAATGACAGAGCTAGAAATGTTAGCCGTAGTAGCTCGACCTGACCTCACAATTTTTCTTTTATATATTGGAGAAGATTGAAGTGAAAAAACAGGTTCACAGCCTCACGGGTAAAGAGTAAGGATTAATATAATCCATTTATTTTGGTAGATTAAAAAATAAAGAGAGAGATACGGGCTCAATTTTATAAATATTACAAATTTAAAAGTTTATAATAATTATAAAATTTGTAAATATTTTCTTTTACTAAAATTTACAACCATTGATAAATGCTAATCATGTAGTAGTTGTGGTGCAATCCTTTAGTAGTTCGTAGGTTAAGGTCAATTGCACTTTAAAGTTTAATGTACTTACTAAAATTTAATCGCATTATTTTTCCTTCTTGCTTTAGAGTAGTTAAATTTGCCTAGATTAATGACTTTGATTGGTTCTTAGTTTTCTCTTGTTGTAGTGTTTATTTTATCTAATTTGTGTGTGTGTGTGTATAGGGCCGAGCTCACATGGAAATAATGCCTCTTATGAAAAATGCGGACTGATGTTAACCGTTGATTTGAAATTATTAACGACTCTAAAGCAAAGGAAAATACAGTGATATTTTGGTTAATATTTTAAACTTTTTTTTCCAAAGCTAAAAGTGCACTGGCTACAAAGTTTATCCAATACTACTATAATGTGCACCCAATAATATAATATGTAAAAGTGCAACTATCTTGAGTGTACTTTTACATATTGTCGAATATACTTGTAGAGTCACTGGTGTTGAATACATATCTACTACATGTCATCAAATGCACTTACAGTTTAATCCGGTGTAATTTGCAATATAATAATTTTTGCATGCTACACTTATTGTGGAAAAAAGTTGTAAAATTTCTCAAATTACCACCGGCACGTGTTATCCCCTTTAGAGACATTGATCATCCAAGATTATTGGTTAACATTAGTTTGCAATTTTTACCGAAGGTAGTGTTCTCATCTAATCCTAAACTTACACACAGTATTATTATATAGATAAATACATCGATATGGCTCTATCAAAATTGTATAAAACAGTTCTATTAGTAATATAAATTTGTCAAAAACCAAACCTTGTGGTCTAGTGACACGAAATGATTCTCCCAATTGAGAGGTCATCTCTTTGTGCATCAATACGTTCGAAAAGTATATATGAACAGATACTACATAAATAGTTAAAAAAATGTAAAACGAATTTTTTTAATAGTTTGAACCCTTCAAACAAGAAACCTATTTTCAAATTATTTTAAATTAAAAATTGGTTCTGAAACATTTTGGACGAGAATTCAATGAAAGGTTGGAGAAAACTGAAAACAATACCACGGGAAGGGAATAAACTACCAAAAAAGGAATTTAAATTAGAAATGAGTTTATATAAGTTTTTGACAAAACATTAATTAATATCTTTATTTATTACTCCGTAATTCTTATGAATAGTGAATTGATAATTATAATATATTAATTGCCTATAACACTTTAGAAGTTTGTGTGAGTGAGATACTGTGACTTTTTTTTTTTTTTTTGAAACATGACTACATGAGATACTATGATTTTAATTATATATAAGTGTAGAATTTCAAACTCCACCGCAACCATCTTTGTTGGGTAGAATTTACAAGGTCAGATCTAGCATCCTGCTACCAAAATGTGCAGTGGCGCTAACTACTATAAAAATATAAAATATAAAATTGTGCATTGTGGCGCTAACTACTATAAAATATAAATTATAAAATTGTGCATTTGCTACTAGATATAACTTTTGGTGTAGTAGTAAATGTAGGGACGAAACTATAGTGGGGCCGGAGCAGTTGCCTCGGCCCCCTTCCTCACCCACCCCATATATAGCCTCTGTAAATATATATATATATATATATATATATATATATATATATATAGCCCCCTTCCTCACCCACCCCATATATAGCCTTTGTAAATATATATATATATATGTGTGTGTGTGTGTGTGTGTGTGTGTGTGTGTGTGTGTGTGTGGTACATGTTAGGCGGGTTGGTAGAGCACGCGTGTGACTTATAGAAGGTTAAGGGTTTGAAATTGCACTGTCTAATTCCGTGTGTTTGCTAGTTGCTACATTTATAATGTGTTTTTATATTTAAATCATTTTATCAAAATAATTGTTATTACTAGTTGCTACATTTATAATGTGTTTTTTTTAGTCAAATTATTTTATCAAAATTATTGCGTTCCATATTTAATTTTGTTTTGAATATTTTTATGAAGCTTTAATATATTTTATTTTTTTGCCATATCCAACAATTATCATTTTTTTACATATTAATAATGAAATATGTTATTTATAATATGTTTTCTATTCGAATCATTTTATCAAAATAATTATGTTAGATTTTTTAAATAAAATTTTGATGCGTGTATATTATTTTTGGGTCAATCCAACAATATTTATGACTATGTTTGTTAAGTGTTTTATTTATTTATTTATTTTTGTCAAATTATCTCTTTAATTTTAATATTTACCCCACTCAAAAAAATTATGAGTCTTGAGTAAATTTGATTATGACAATTGATAACAAAGTAGGTCATGGTTATCCATAATTAATTTATTAGTTAGCGTTACCATTAGTTTCTTATTTTATTTATTTATTTATCATTCATTATGGTTTGGTCTAGCAAAAGCATTTTGTTGACTAGGAAAATCATGGGTCAACTTTCAATTAAGACGTGGATCAAGCACTTTACAAGTTTTATTATTTGAAATTCAGTAATTAATTAATTCTCTTATGTCCTGGCCGGCCTACATTCAGCAGGATATTCAAATAATAGCTTAGGGCTTAGGTTTTGTTTTAAAATAGATTACTTAGATTTTAAAAGAAGTTGTAACAATGCGTAATTATGTACTCGCATGTTGTTTTCAAAAAAAAACAAAAAAAAGTACTCCAATGTTGTGACAATGATTATCTTTCTTTTGTGCCAATAACTTTTGTCCGTTGCATAAATACACCACACAATGTTTGAAAATACAATAGAACGAAATGCACAGATACACCACAAAATGCACCACACATATAAAATTACATCACATCTAATGGTGCATTTCCAAACACAAATACACGTACCTAATAGTGAGTGACCGCACGGGAAACCTTGTTCGCCGCACAGTAATCTGACCCTATATATATATATATATATATATATATATATATATATATATATATATATATAATGAATCTCTATCAATTCAATGGTCTCCGCCTTGAGTACCGCGCGATGATCTCCTCATTGACCACTAAATTAAAGAACCTGTGACAATTGATCAACTCAATAACTACCATTTTGTTTGTGACAAAGTTGCACCAAAGGAACTACAAGTAAACTACATATCCCCAAAAAAGACCAACTAGCAGATATCTTCACCAAGACACTAACCACAACAATGTTAGATGATCTAAGGGGCAAGCTCAATGTTCTCTCTAGAGAACCTTAAATTTTATGGGCGTATTAGAATTCTGTATTCTAGGCACACTAGAATTCCTTCTCCATCTCCCTCTCCCTGTATTATTGAGAATATATCATTCCTATCCTGACTAGAACTCTTTGTATCCTTACTCTTTATTTGTATCATTATAAATACATATATATATATATATCTTCATGTACTTTAAATACAATGTTCAATAATAAAATTCTTCCCAGAATAGTTGTTCCAATCGCTCCTACCTACTAACATTCCTTGCACATTAACTACCTAGGGTATGTTTGGTTCATGGGTTTACATATTAGGAATGAAAATCAAAATCATAGTTATTGTTTGGGTTACAAGTTTTTAAAACACAACTATGGTATTTGATTACTTCTTCAATTAAAAACCACATTCTTTAGTTAAAAACATGTATCATTCCATCTTATCCTTCCTTATCAGTCACCTCTCGATCTATTGCTTCCCCACTACATCCCTCATATTTTTGTTTTGATTTTTTGTTCATTTTGGTGCTTTGGATGTTATTATATTAGCATTATTTGTTTTAATTTTTTGTTTTTTTGTTTTTTTTTTGTTTTTATTTTTTTAAACCTTTATATAAGGTCATAAATAACCAAACATCAATATTGGTAATTATTCCAATTCCATTCTACTATCAAACATAAAAAAAAAAATATTTTCACGAAAATTTATTGCCATTACCAAGTATTTGATTCTCATTCCAATTTGCGATTACAATGTGAGAACCAAACACAGTCCTAGTTCTATGATGGTCTAGGACCAAATGACCAACAATATATGGCCATGATTATAGAAAGAGTTCATTCCAACAAAAAATCGCTTGATTATTGAGTTTGTTTTAACATTTGTCATTTGTAATCAATTAGTTGGCTAATTACCAAATTAAAAAATAAAGTTGAATTTTTTTTTTCTTTCCAAAAGGTTGAAATCAAATCCCAATTTATTTACTGTGTTGCTACACTGTGAGAGGTGAGACTCGATCTTGGTCATTCTTTCTAAACTTTACTCTTCTGATCAATTGAGTTATTCATGCGTATAAGTTGAATTTTTTTTACGTTAGTCCCTTAAAGCTTTCATGAATTAATCTAACACAATCAAAATTATGAAAGTAAGAGTTAACATTATAAGTACTCTACACTCTCAATTTGAATGATTTTCTATTACTTTAGATCAGATTAAATGACAAAGATTTCAATTCAACATATTGAAATTACAATTTTACCTTGACATGCGAACCAACAAACAGAACTGGTATTGGAATACTAAATTTGAAAAATTAATTTTCAATAATTTATAGCTAAATGTGATCCATTTGAAAAATAACGGCCACATCTAAAACAAAAATTCAACAATCAAGAAATCTTTATTCTGTACGGTGTCCTCTAGAAATTATATGGAATTGACCAAAGAAAAGATCCAAGTACAAATGCTGGATTAATTAAGCAGTAACTGTTGTGCATCACATGAGTAGCTGACGACCATGTATATACATTCATACTATCATTGTCAATTAGTCACCAAAAAAGTTTTTATTTTTTAAAAAATAAAATAAATAATCTGAAAAAAAAAACTAAAATAGAGTTAGAACTGACACATAATTTATAATTTAAACAAAATTAAAATGTCAATGACCTTGTCGTGGCTCTCTCAAATGTGAGGTCATGAATTTGATCTTCAATGAAAAAAGTATTGACTCTTTGTACTTCAATAGGTTGAGAAAATAGTTATAACCAGATATTACATTCTAACATAGTCACAAGTAATCAAAGAACAAAACTAAAACCATTTAAAAAAAAAAAAAGAGAGAAAAACACCGCGTAGAGCCAAGAAAATAAAATTTAAAAAGAAAAACGCTTACGTATAGTATGATATCACCATAATCCGTCCGGCCAAAATTATCCTGTACGTGTACGCTATCTCTACGCTCATTTGAAGTGCAATCGGAACACGCTTTAACGTTAGACCTTCCCCGTTGACGTTGGAATTCTCAGACATCCTCTGCTCCACACTCACTTGTATATATATACTCCTACTTACCCTAATTTCATCCAAAATATATACCCATTCCATTCCATGCAATTACGAACCCCAAAAACCCACTTTCACAATCACCAAATTGAAATCTCACAACACTTACTATTATATTATATCTAACAGTTCATTTCTTGATTCTCCGATGGAGCGCAACGAGGAGGCGCCGTCGGCGGTGAAGTACAAGGGAGTGAGGAAGAGGAAATGGGGGAAATGGGTGTCGGAGATACGCCTACCCAACAGCCGGGAGAGGATATGGTTGGGGTCTTACAACACGGCGGAGAAAGCCGCCAGGGCTTTCGACGTCGCCCAGTTTTGCCTGCGCGGCCCCACCGCGCAGCTCAACTTTCCCGACGACCCGCCCGACGTTCCCGGCTGGCAGACGTTCACCCCGCCGGAGATTCAGGACGTCGCCGCCCAATACGGCAGCGACTACTCCCGACCGCCACCTGCCAATATAATTGCTGTCGGGCGGCAGGAACAAGGAAACCATGAGGAAATAACGCACGTGATGGATTTGGATGACACGTCACCCTCCTCGACCTCCGAAGGTGCGGTACAAATGGGAGATATTGATTGGTCGTTTTTTGACGCACTGGATGGGGCTCCTACTTGTAACGAGTTTGGTCTATTCTCAGGTGATGATCTCTACGTGCCACCACAACCACAACCACATCCTCCGCCCCCGCCGCCGCCGTCAACCACTGATCACGACAATGAAACCCAATTTTCTCACCCATCTTTCTTATGGAACTTCTAGCTTCCTATCCTATATATACTACCTCACTCACCTCGCTACTATCAACAATATAATATAATGCCAAATAACACATACACACCAACAAACAAAAAAAACATATATATATGAGTAATTTTTTTTTGGGTAAATTTACAGGGTCTTTTATCTCCGTCCGTTTAACGGTCCGGGGTCCACCCACATTCGCTCCGGGAGGCACGGGAGCTGGCCCAGGGGGAATCGTCACTTGTGGGAATTGAACTCGGTTCTCCCGAAATTCCTCCCAACAAAGAATATATATATGAGTAATGCTATAAATTACTTATGTATTTTACCTAAAAACTTTCCTTCTGAAGTGGCATTATAGGACTATAAAGTGAGGTTAGCTAATTGATTAGCACTCAATAAATGAAAGTCTGCCCACGAGGAAAGGTTTGGACGGGAATATATATGTACGTATATACTTTTTTTTAATGAACTTTCTATAATATAATACAACGTGGTATGGCATAGTGCCACAGGATAGTCTATGTTGTTCGTACTTGATCTTTCCGGTTTCTTGTAGTAAAATTATGTTTTTGCCTGGAAAGGTTTATATATCAATATATGGAATTTTATGGGATAGCTTATCCATTTTCTCTTTATAAATTTCCTTTAAATCTTTGCATGTTTTCCATTGTGTCTATACCTAGCCTCGCTCTTATATATTATATTAGGAAACATGTTTGGTTATGCTTATGCCGTATATTATCACGTTTAATATTAAATTTGATCTCTTAATTATTGCGTTTTTACTGTTCTGTGTTTTGAGTTTAAAATTTATTGATTTAGCCACCAACTATTATTTAAAATTTTTATATTTAAAGTATGAGTTTAAAATTAATTGTTTAGATTTAGCCTCCAATTATTATTTAAAATTGAGTTATTACCGAAATAGTCCATTGACTATAACAAAATTACCACATAAGTTCCTCAACTTTAAAAATCGTAACCACTTTGGTCATCAATTTGTTTTGCCGTCAGACATCCGTTATATCATGACGAAATTGGTAATTTTGTTACAGTCAAGGGACCATTTCAATCATTACAAGCACCATTTTGTCTGAAAAATTAATTACCGAAATGGTCCCTTGACTATAACGAAATTATCAATTTGATCCCGAGTTAACAGCAGATGTCTAATAGTAAAACAAATGGAGGACCAAATTGAAATTTAAGAGACTTAATTAATCAAAAAAATAATTAAGAATGAAATTGATAATTTCGCTATAGCCAATAGATCATTTCAATAATTAACTCTTTTAAAATTTTTATATTTAAGTATTGAGAGTGATGAGATTTAAAAATTTTATATTTAAGTATTGAAAGTGATGAGATTTGGAGAAAAGTCTACTGAGCCTTTTTTAGTGTCACGTGGTATATATATAGGTATGTGTATGGTGATGTGATGCCTTTTTTGTCGCCAATTTTGCATGCATATATATGGATTATATATTTATATGCAGTTCCTTTACTCTACAAAAGCGAACTGCAGCACTTCGGAACATACTATTTTCAACCTTGTAACTAATGGGCTCTCCAAATTGTTCTTTACTCCCATACCAAAACGGTGGCGTTGGCCGTCAATAAATTCACTACATACAAAAAACGCATATTTTCAACATACAGTTAATGTCCTCAGGGCGGGTACAAACATTTTAGAGGCCCTGAGTGAAATTAAAAAAAAATGGGCCCTTATATAAAAAACTAAAATTTAAATGTAATAATACTAAAAAAATAATAATATCAAATAACATGAAATACTTATAGAAAATTTTTAACAGTTTTTAAATACAAAAGTAATTATGACAAAAGAAGTCTACGTGCTATGCAAAATCATCGATAATTGCATCAAGATTAACATTCTCTAGCATATCCTTCTCAATATACAAAATGGTCATTAACATGACCTTGGTAATTTAAATTTTCTTTAGATTGTTTCAATTATTTGATTATGATTTTTTGAAAATTTTATTTATAGCTCCTCTTTGTGATTCTATTAGCTGCTCTACTTGTTTTTTTTTTGTTTTTTTTCACAATCACATAAATGCTTTTTAGGTAACTTTATATAAAACAATTTTAAAAACTGTGTATAAGAAAAGAACAAAAGCACGTGGGTATTTTTAAAGACAGAACAAATTACAAATAGAAGAGAACTTACAAGTTACAACGGACAATGGAGCCCAAACTTGCAAACAAATGAACAATCATTGATTAATCGAATTGGAAAAAAATTTATTGAAGAGGACAAATGAGTTAGCCGGTTAGGGTGTCGATTCTAATAGATAAAAGACAATTAGGTGTCCTCGACTCCCCATGTCGATTCTATTTCTAAATTATTTAATTAAGCATCGATTCTCAGCTTCATACAGTCCCATCTATTCTTAATTTTTTGTTTTCTAATATAATTATAACACTAATTTTTTATTTTCTAATATAATTATAACACTAATTGTAACACTATAATAGATATATGTATACATATGTATATATATGGATCGACCCCTTCTATCCTAGGGCCATAGGCGGTCGCCCATCCCGTCCATGCTTAGGACCGTCCCTAATGCCCTTATTAGCTCTTGGACTCGACCTCCGTTCGTGGACGGTTGTAGTGGGCATAGTGAAAGCGTTAGACCCGGTTAAGGAGGTCCAAACTATCCGTCATTTTTTCGTGGGAGCCATTGGAGTGCTGCCTAGTATAAAAACACTCCTCTCTGTCTTATGAGTTATGATGACATCAGCATTCAATTCTCTTGTAGTAGCTTGATACGAATCCTAATACAAATTTGTCTTCGTGACCAAAATACTTGCTCTATATTCACTATCCTTGTCTTTATTTCTTATTATTCTTTATTTATTGGGTTATTTGAGTCGGACCACCTGGATCAATATAATCAATCAGCCAACAATGCCAATTAAGTTCGACTCCATGTAATAACTACTTGTTAATCTTCATGATTTGAGTCGGTCAGCTATAAGCAACGCAATTCAACGCAATTTAAATTGGTTCACTTAAAATGCATATTCAAATACTAATGATAGGTTTTCATATAAATTAAAGTTAATGCCTTTGGCTTTTTTTTTTTTTCGTTTCCCCCTCAATCTCTGCATTTACACTTATTTTCCCTCTAATAATAATATAGGTACCCAGCTACAACAAAATAAAATATGGCGGAGGAAACTCTCTCTCGGAAGAATAGCGAAGAACAAAACCTCCTGGAGCGAAGTACCAAGAAGACGAAGACATCAACCGAATCTCCGATGGGTGAAGCCTCCCTGAAAAGAAAGATGGCACGCCAGAAGAACATATTGGAGCGCTATCGTTTAAACAGGTAGTTGCAAATGAAACTGGAAGCACTTTTGTGAACCCAAATCCATTTGAGTTAGATCTCATCTCAAATGACGAGGAGGAAGATCCAGACGATAAGATCGACGGCGGATGCCCTGTCATCCGTCTCTCCAAAGAAGAAAAGTTATGCCTGAGAAGTAGATGGAAACAGACACTCATTGTCAAAGTCTTGGAAGGAATGTATGCTATGCATATTTGTTGATGAGATTGACTGCATTATGGCACCCGAAGGCTAGAATGGAACTAATCGCCATTGGGGCATTGGGGGAGGATATTTTCTGGTTAAGTTTGCATCCCTGAAGAACTATGAATTTGCTAAGTACGGAGGAGCCTGGATGGTCCTAGATCATTACCTGATCGTAAAGGAGTGGGTTCCAATCTTTGAACCTCTCACTGACAAGACGAAAACAGTAATAGTGTGGGTGCGCTTCCCCTGCCTATCTGCGGAGTACTACGACCACAATTTTCTCATGAGGGTGGGAGGCAAGATTGGTAGGCTGATTAACATTGATACGGCGACGAGTCTAGTCTCCTGGACAATGTTTGTGAGAATCTGTGTTGAGGTAGATATTACCAAGCCATTGCTATCCAAGTTCACGTTAAGGAGGAATGTGAGAGGCATCACATATGAGGGACTACACCTTATATGCTTCAAATGTGGTGTTTATGGCCATAGTGCTGAGAAATACACGCAGAATCATGAACATGTGAGGAAGAGGAAAAGATGGCGGAGGGAGATAGATGCAGGTGGCCGTACACCGGTGGAGGAGGGTGCTGGAAGTAATGGTCAGAATAATGCAAAAGGAAAGAAGGATCTTAACAAAGGTAAGGCGCGAACCAGACCTGAGGCATGGAGGATTATGGTTCCTGTATGGTAGCCCCACGAAAATGAAAAAGATATGCGAAAAATCAGGAACAAAATAATCAGACTAGGAATGGATATGGAAAGAAAGATTTATGTAACGTAGTAAAAGGGAAGGAAAAGATAGGCGCAGATTCAGGCTCCAGGTTTGCTCACCTCATGGAAGATAATGTGGGGGAAACAGAATTAGAGAGTCAAGGACCTAATATGGGCTCGAGTGAACAACGAGTGCAAAAATTAACCACCCAAGGCCCAAGTTCTCCAGGAGTTACTAGAGGGAAGATACCCATAGCACAAGTATCAGAGAAACAAATTTAGGGAAATAATAGACATGGTAAACACAAAGTAACGGTGGAAGGTCCTGCCAAATCTGATAACTCTAAGCGAGCACAAATAAACCAGCGTAAAGCAGCCAACTAGGTCGGGGCGGCTAGTGAGCATACTCTAGTCACAGGTAATATTAACGAAGCCAAGACGACGAAAGTAGTGGGAATTGATGCTGAGATGTCAACCAACGACGTACCCAATGTTGATAACCAGTTGTTGGAGCACCATGGCGATCCCCCTGACCAACTCGATGGTGGAACTGAGTCTCTTACGGACGTGGACCTCTTTGATGATAGCCTTGAGAATCTTGGCGAGGGAGATATGGAGGTGTAGCCCTGAGGTGCTGCTGCGGATTGGTAGCAGTTTTGGGTTTTGCCCCCTACCCCTTCTTGTGCTTTTGTGTTTTGTCATTGCTTGTTTGCATGGTTTTGTTTTTTGCTTTCTCTGTTTTCCTTTGTTTTTGTTTTTCCATGAAGGTCATCGTTTGGAATTGTCAAGGAGTAGCGTTTAAAAGTTTTATTAGAGTTACTAAATGGTTTCCTAACAGTCATAAACCGAGCATTCTCTGCCATATGGAGACCAAAACATCGTATCTAATGTAGATGGTGTCTGCCAAAAACTGGGTTTCGAAAATTGGGTTCGAGTGGATTTGGGTTTTAGTGCGGTATCTGGGTCCTTTGGAAGGAAGATATTGAAGTTGGGGTGCTGAGTTCTCATCTGCAATTCATTCATCTAATGATCAAGGAACAGAATGGTCGATCTTGGAATTTCTCTACAGTTTATGCTAGTCCGTCACTTCACCTGCGATGGAGATTGTGGAGTGCCCTATCATGCTCTAAAGTCAGTATTCGTGGCCCCTGACTGGTTGTGGGGGATTTTAATGTGGTGGCTAATCTTGAAGAAACCTCCAACCCGGAGAACTCGGGAGCTCACCTTAATAATGATTTTAAAAATTGGATTTTCGAGGAAGCTCTAGTCGACTTAGGGTTCACTAGCTAGAAACTTACGTGGAAATGAGGGCAACAAAGTGGAACTTTTAAAGGCGCAAGACTTGATAGAGCCTTAGTGTCGATAGATTGGCTGGATAGGTTCGACAACACAAAAGTGTCGCACCTACTGAGAATAAAGTCTGACCATTACCCTATTTTGATTAATTTAGATTGCCAGCAGGAGAGTCACGCTCATACATTCAAATTTCAAGGTGCCTGGTGTAGGCGGCATTCTAATTTCTTGGATGTGGTAAAACATAACTGGATTGTTAATGCTACTATTTGGGAGAACAAAGAAAATATTGCAACTAAACTTCAAAGTAGGAATAGGAATATTTTTGGGAATATTCACTCGAAAAAACGCCATCTCCTTAGACGTCTTGAAGGGATACAGAAACACCTCGAAAGCAACAACCATTCGGGATTAATAAAATTAGAAAGGAAGCTCAGGGGAGAGCTAGAAAAGGTCTTGTACCAAGAAGAAATATTATGGTACCAACAAGCTAGGGAGCACTGGATTGCATCTGGAGATAGGAATACAAGTTTCTATCATGCTGCCACCAAGGTAAAAAAAAAAAAAAAAAAAGCAAAGAAGATGAGGTATAACTCATGGATAATTCGAATCAGCATCAACTCTTAAAAGGCAAAAAAATAAAAGAAACAAAAACAAATAACAAATTAGTTTATTTATAAATAATGAAAACCAAATAACAAAGTCGAATAAATAGATTGGAGCTCGATATACCTGGATTTTGCAAGACACATCGACGTTGAACTTGTGCATCCTCAGCAAGAAATTTCCAAATGGCATTCCAAACTACTTCGGCCTTACTGAGTGAACTTGAAGTGAGAAGCGTAACAAATAACCTTCGCAAAGCATACGCGAATGCCCAGTAACTCGAATCAATAATGCCATCAATACACTCCTTGTCATCATCTAATAATCCATATTCATAACACGTATCCCTAAACGAATTATGAATGACTCCTGCAACAGTGCGAATATCTTCATGGGTAAAAGGTCCGCGTACCAAGTTTAAAAGACATCTAAGATAGTATAACTCTCCACACCCTGGCGGAACATAGAACAATCGTCCTATGGAGGATCTTAAACCGACTTCATGACAAAAATGAGACATTGTACTACCGAGTAAGTTTGGTTACATATGGTGGTTGTAAATAGTAAGCAGTTATCAAATTAATGTCACCCTACAATTGATTCATTTTCTTCTTTTTTTAGGATTTCTTGTTTTAATATTATTGTATTTTTAATATTGTTTTATTGTTTTAATTGTTTTAATGTACAATATTTTGGGCAGGAAATAGGATTTCGTTTTGGAGGATTTTGTTTTTATAAGTATTATAACAATGTACTAATCCTAATGTATAACAATGTTTTGATGTTATAGGATTTCGTGTTATAATATTATTGTACTTTTAATATTATTTTATTGTTTCAATTGTTTTAGTGTACAATATTTTGGGCGGGAAATAGTATTTCGTTTTGGAGGATTTTGTTTATATATATATATATAGATTTTATTGTTTCAATTGTTTTAGTGTACAATATTTTGGGCGGGAAATAATATTTCGTTTTGTAGGATTTTGTGTTTCTATATATATATATAGATATAGATATATTACTTTTATAAAGTTATAAAAACAATATTAAATTTTAACTAAAAAGTATTGCATAAATGTATTTAAAAAATATTACATTTTAAATACAGAGTATTATAAATAATTTCACACCAAACCTACTCATATTCAAAATTATATATGTATATAAATTTTTTGGCAAATTATTCTATGGATTGGGTCTAACATACACAATTTACATACTAAATGCTCACAATTTATATATTGAATGCTCACAATTTACATAATTTGTTCACAGTTTACATTCTAAATCTTCACAATTCAAATTGTGAACATTCAGTATGTAAATAGACACAGGTCCACCTTGCCATAGTATAATTATTAAAATTTTTCGGTGTTACTTTGAAATTTTATAACTTTTTTCTTTTCTATCTACTAAACAAAAATATTAATTTAGTATTTTAAATTTTAATATTTCATTCACCAACTTGACATATTATTTATATGTTATTTTTAGAGTTAATTCTACCCGAGGTCCATTGCTTTTGGTGACAATACCAAATTTAGTCCTACACTATCATTTTTGTCATTTAACAACTCGAACTATTATCTTTTAGACCCTTTTAGTCATTCTTATGATTTATTATATTTTTAGTAAGGACATTTTTGTCTTTTCATATTTTTTATTTGTTACTTTTCTAATTTCAACCGGCTTAATTAGTTTATGACTTTACTAAAACCGGTTGAAAAATACGGTTACTAAAATTCAGAAGTTACCAAAAGTCTTAAACCAATTAAATCGGTTGAAATTGAAAAAATAACAAAAAAATATGAAAATACAAAAATAGCCTTACTAAAAATAGAAAAAATCATGAAAATGAATAAAAGTATACAAAAAATAATAATCTAGAATGTTAAATGACAAAAGGATACTCTAGGACTAAATTAAAAATTTTCCCGGTGGAATTAACTCGTTATTTTTAATTTCGTTATTTTCCATTCACTATTACAGTCTCCGTCCACTATTTCTTTTGGTTGTGATTGTGGTTAGTTTCTAGTTTCTACTGGACTTAATTAGGAACCGGAAATTTTGTTCAAATGGAGTAAAAAGAATAAGAAAAAGAAAGTTTTTTAAAAAAAAAAAAGAAAGAAAGAAAGAACGCAATTTTCTATTAGTGGGACCGACCGACAAAACGTGCTTTTTGTAAATTAAGTCACTTTCAAACGTCATTGTTGATTAAGTCATTAAGATTGGTGATTAGACATTTAGATAAGGTAATTTATGATCTCCCACCTTAAATTAATGAGTTCTATATATATATTTCTAAATTATACTCCCTTACTTATACTCCTTGAGGTGACAAAAAGAGATTGATTATTTTTATCATGTGGGCCTACAGAAAAGCGCAAACTATATTGTGGATCATGGTCCACAATGCATTGTGCACCATGATCATGACTGATACTGTAGTTGTGTTGAACGGATAGTACAGTTGTGTTGAAAGTAAACTGCAGTTGCGCGAAACAGAGACTGTTCACCCATTCAACACAACTGCAGTATCCGTTCAACACAGTTGCAGTATCAGTTCAACACAACTGTAGTTCCAGACGGATGACACGTCCTCTGTTTTGCGCAACTACAGTTCCCTTTCAACACAACTGCAGTATCCGTTCAACACAATTGTAGTATCAGTTCAATACAACTGCAGTATCAACCATGATCCATGGTCCATAGTATAATGATTGACAGAAAAGTGTCTACATAAAAAACATGTGAGGGGAAAGACAAATTGGGAGTATAAAGTGGGAAGGAATTAGGTGGGAAAAGAATAATGCGGGAATAAAGTGAGAGTTTAAATTCCAGCATTTGGTTTGCAGGAATAAAATTACTAGGAATTTCAATTCCAATATTTGATATATATGGGAATTGATATGAAATAAGTAGTATAAAGTCTAAAATGCCCATTATTGTTGTTGTTGCATATAAAGAATGCAAATTTTAAAGAGTTTCTGCATATAAAGAATTCAAAGGAACATACAAGAAAGTTATTGTATATAAATAACGCATATAAAGAATGTAAATTTTGAATAGTTGTTGCATATAAAGATTGAAATTCATTAAATGAACATACACAAAGGAAAGTCGAAGAATAATACACATTATAATTTAGAAGGGAAGGTCATGTATAAAATTTAGGTTAAAAAGGGAGGGGTAATTTTGTCTCAGAACTATCTTTTTTTCTTCCTAAAATCCATGGAATTAAAATCCCATAGGGGCATGGGATTCTAATTCCATAAAAATGAGGAATTGTAATTCCGTGGAATTGCAATTCCCTCCAATTAAACGAAGGAATTTTGTTGCATTCGGAATTAGGTGGGAATTAAATGGGAATGGAATTGTAATTCCCTCCAACCAAGCGCCCTGTAAGTATTTTTCTAAATTAATTTGAACACATGTTGTAATTGATTCCCTTTTAGTTCAGAGCGCTTTCCGATGAAATGAATTGGATGAACAGTATAATGTAACTTATGTAAGTGCAAAAATAGAGAGAAAAATGAACAATAGTATAATTTCAATATATATTATTCCAACTTTCGAATCAATACATATGAAGTATATAGAATTACATTTGTAACAAAAAACATTAATGACAAATATAAATATGACTGTTACATATTATTGAATGCTCATAATGTCCACAATAATATCTTTATAACACTCCCTTTTGGACATTAACTTACCATAATCATGCCTCGTTAAAAATTCGCTAGAAAAAATGTGTGGAAAAACTTAGACGAAAAAAGAGTGCATGATGTATGAGTAATTCATGTATTGTTTCGGTTGATTCATTAAAAACCTTACCCTAAGAAAACCCTGTGAAAAAAAAAAACCCTTAGTTAAGAAAAAAAAGTGCAACCATAAGCTTTCAGGGATTTTTCCAAATAAAGATTAGCGTCTAACGACTCATAATTATGCGTTCATGATTAGGGCTGTGCAGCGGTCGGGTTCGGGCGGTTCGGGTGGTCGTAGGGCTGTGCAGCGGTCGGGTTCGGGCGGTTCGGGTGGTCGGTGGCTAGAACAGCGGTCGGGTTCGGGCGGTTCGGGTGGTCGGTGGCTAGAACCGAACGGATTTCGGTTTTATTTTTGTAACCCCAAACCGTTTAAAAAAGGGATGAAGCCCGTCGGTTTTGGAGATTTTGATCTCCGACCGACATCCGACTAACCGTCGGTTTAGTCGGGTTGATAAAAAAAAATTAATGCAAAAACTAAATTACTATTACAATTTTAGTCCAAACCTCAAAAAACTAAAATACACACAAAATCACATCTAAAATCCTAATCATTCACAAAAATTTAATTACACCAAAATACAAATCAAATTACAACAATACAACTGTCATTCACTCATTCACAATTCACAAAGAGCAATTAAACATTTAAATCACAGCAGGTCAGCAGCACAGATCCAGCCTCCAAGCCTCCAGTAGTCCAGCCTCTAATCCTCCATTACCTCCAATAGTTGCCTAAATCCTAATCCTCTTCCTAATTATATTCAAAGTTAGAAAAGATGAAAACTTAAAAATGTAGTAAACTTGCCAAAATATATAGTATATACAATATTACAATATAATAACTAATAAGTATATTGTTATTAGTAATAACAGAAAGTTAAGATTGGGACAAAGTGTGCTCAGATTGCTTATTTTTCATATCATGTAAGGATTGGGGGAAATTGCCAATGACCTATGGATTGACCACAGTTCATGGCAACATACCAAACCCAATCCAACAAATGAACAAATCCCAGATTTCAGAGTATGGTGGAAGCATCATCATTGCACTGGGCAGTTATTACTTATTAAACATTTAAAAAAAAACAGAGAAGAGAGACAGAGAGATATACCAGACAGCATCCTTATACAATTATACTTACAACCATTCCAATTTCCAGTGGTCAGTGGATAGTGTGAATCCTCAAACCTGGGGCAGTTATTAGCCACTGAGGCTGCAAACTTTCCAGCCAGGGAGGCATCACATCAACTCAACTCATCATTATGTAGAGCCACAGCCACCAGCCCACCATGGTTCCATGCTCAGGCAGTCAAGCAGTCAAGTACTCAAACATACACAATTTAGTTTTAAACAGCACAAGGCACAACTCACAAGCATAAGCAGAAAACAGTAAAACAGTAAACAAATAAAGATATGAAATAGTTTGAAATAATTTACTGGTATTGTAGGCAGGGAAGAACCAACTCCAGTGCAGAACTCTGCACACAAAAAAAAAAAAAAATAAACATTAGACTTTAAACTAATTAACTAAAAAATAAACAAACTTATAATTAAAGTTAAAACTTATAAGAATAATTACCTTTTTCAAATTTCTCAACCTCATCAATGTTTTCTTCAACTGAAAGAGGCTGATTGTGCAACCTAAGCCAATCTTGTGCACATACAAGTGCCTCCACAATTTTAGGAGTAAGAGAACTCCTAAAGGCATCAAGAACTCTCCCACTTGTACTAAAGGTTGATTCTGATGCAACTGTAGAAATGGGAACAGCAAGTATATCCCTAGCCATTTTAGAAAGCACAGGGAACCTTCCAGCATTAACCTTCCACCATTTCAAGAGGTCAAATTCACCATCCTCTTCTATAATTTCCTCACTCAAATAAACTTCCAACTCAGTTTTCTTTCTGCCTAATTCTCCACTCTCCAATCTTTGTTTTTTTAACTGAGATTTTAACAAAGATTGGGGTCTCCCAACAGAAACTGGATCAGACAAAACAGTAGGGGGAACAGACTGTTCAACAGGAACAGGATCAGACTGGACTGGGAAACTTGTCACATAATCAACATACAACTCCTTCAAGTCTTTCATAACCTTCTCAAACAAGGACTTGCCATTTTCATCACCATATAATTGATTAAACTGATATGGCATGTATTCAATTTTGTCCCTAGGATCCATTATATTTCCATAAAAAATCAGAAAATTCATCTTGTTTGGATCACCCCAGTATTTATCAAACTTGGTCCTCATATTCATCCCCATTGCTTTAACAGAATCAGATTCAGCTCCCACTAGACCAGTAAGTATGCAAGATAAATCAGACACTTCAGAGAAGAAAGTGTTAGAAGTTACATACAGAGAACCAGATATCCTAACAGTCATTTCATAAAATGATTTCAGAAATTTCACCAACCCTTCTACTACCTCCCAATCCAAGAAATTAGGAACATTCCCACCCAAATCAGATTTGAAGGAAGGGTCATAATCTTCATACACTTCAAAAACCTTTTGATACAGCAAAGCAGTATGCAGCATCAAATATGTGGAATTCCACCTTGTAGGTACATCAAGAACCAAAGAGTTTTTGGCTTCCACCCCAATTAAGTCAGCAAGCTCTCTAAATTTTTGGAGCCTAGCAGGAGAGCTTCTCATATACCTAACAGAGTCCCTTACCTTCTTAACAGAATCATCAGATTCCTTTAATCCATCTTGCACAACCAGATTAAGGATGTGAGCAATGCATCGCATATGCAAATACTTACACCTTACTGCAGTAGAACCCCGAGACAGCATTTTCTTTTTTAAAAACCCTATGGCAGTATCATTGCTAGAAGCATTATCAACTGTGACAGAAAAAATTGACTTCAACCCCCACTCTAGTAGGCAACTTTCAAGTGCCTTAGCTATGTATTCCCCCTTATGTGAAGAAATAGGGACAAAGGAAATGATTTTTTTCTGTAGCTTCCACTCATGATCTATGAAATGTGCAGTAATGCACATGTAGTTGATTCTTTGTACAGAAGTCCAAGTATCAGTAGTGATACTAACCCTTTGGCAGCTAGTCTTAAAGAAATTCTTCAAATTAACCCTCTCATCAGAATAAATTTTCAGAATATCCCTACTTACTGTCCATCTAGAAGGAATTTTGAACATAGGACAGCAAACAAGAATAAATTTCCTAAAACCTTGACCCTCCACAAACCTAAAAGGTAGCTCATCAACAATAATCATTTCACAAAGAGCTCTCCTAATCAACTCCTGATCAAAAACCCAGGTTCCTAAAACCCCTGCTGCACCTTCAGACTCAGTTAAACCAGAACTAGGGGCAGGAGAGAATGTGAGTAGAGATTGCCTAGTATCCTTAGAGTGAGGATTTTTTAAGCAAGTCATAATGTGATTTCTCAAAGTAGAAGTCCCATGTCTTTTGGACTCAGATTTGTAAGACTTTTTACAGTATATGCACACTGCTGAGACAACAATGTTATCTTTGTTCTTGATTTTTTCAAAGTGATCCCAAACAGGAGATCTGGTTTCAACCTCTTTTCTTTTTTTAGGAACAGATGGAGGCAAAGGCTGCTGAGATGTATCTTTCTCTACAGCTTCAGCTCCCATATCATGTTCCACATTTTGAGAGGGAGGTTGACTTCCAGACCCACCAACACTTTCCATCTATAACATATAGTAGGAAAGTATTAGGGATCTCATTTCAAAATCTAGAGCATTTCAATTTCATCATTAATAAGCATAGTTCAGACATTGCACATTTCATCATGTATGCAGAAATGCAGAATTGCAGATTCCACAATAACACAAGCAATTTAAGGGTCATCTATCCATAAACTTGGCAACTTGCACAGTTTCACACTTGCAAGTTACAATTTACAAAACACAAAGAAATCAATAATCAGGCATTCAAGCAAAGTATGCAAATACTTTTTGATGCTCATCATTTATATGGATTTCACATCCCACTAATCCCAATTAGGGGCTAAGGCTTCCACCAAAACAGACATTCAGATTTCAGGCATTCAAGATTTTTAAAAATGGATTTCAGACTTTCAGTAAGCACAATAACACACAGAAATCCATAATCATTAATCAGGCATTCAAGATTTCAAGCACAGTAAGAGCACAGTCTTACTTTAAAAAAATATAATGCTCATCATTTATATGGATTTCACATCCCACTAATCCCAGTTAGGGGCTATGGCTTCCACCAAAACAGACATTCAGATTTCAGGCATTCAAGATTTTTAGAAATGGATTTCAGACTTTCAGTAAGCACAATAACACGAAGAAATCCATAATCATTAATCAGGGGAATAGGGGATAGGGCTTCGGGCTTCCACCATACTGGAAAATAATACACTACATTGCTAGAAGCCTAGAAATTAGGCGAATAATTTCACAAAATCAGAGTATATCAATATCAAAATTCAGAACCCTAAATCAAAGAGCTTGAAATTAGGGTCACAACACTATCACAGATTCACTCATTCACATGAGTCACAACACAGGACACAGAATCAGAGAATAACAAAAATCAATTAGGGTTTAGGGGTTACCTTGTTTCTCAGCAATAATCCCCCGAGAACAGAGGGCCTTCGATTCCTAGCAAGCAAACTGCAACCCTCTCGAGTCCACAGGTCACCGTCTGTCCGTCTCTGCGTCTCACCGATTCAAGGACTACCGAACTAGGGCTTCCACCGGAGACTTAAAAGTCTCTGATTCTCTAACTCTCTTAGAAGTTAGAACTGTAGAAGAGACAACGAGAGTACGAGACTACGAGAGAGGAGACAGTAATCTAAGAACTCAGAGAAGAGAGAACAAAGAGAGAGGTTGAGAGAACTCAGAGAAGAGAGATTGAGAGAGGTCAAGAGAAGTAGATCTACTAGAGAACGAGAGAATTCTCTAGGTCAAGAGTGAAGAGGTGCGACTGCGCAAATGAGCAGATCTGGAATCTTCGCAGTATATATACTATGCTCATACGACGTCGTATATATGTGCAGAATGCGAACCCTAGCGGTACATCGGGTTTTCGGACGGGTTCGGGTGGCATTACTGCCACCCAAACCGAATTCATTTGAACCGCACAGCGCGCGGTTCGGTTCGGTTTTGGCTTGTTCGGGTTCGGTTATCCTCGGATGACGCATTGCGGTGGTCGGGTCGGTCGGGTTCTTCGGTTTGGTCGGGTTATGCACACCCCTATTCATGATGCTCATTGATTGCATATCTAAATTTGTTATTTACTGTCAATAATATTATGTAGCGGAACCGTTCATTATGGGAGAATATATTTGATTAAAATCAATTAGGTGTCTCTACGTGAACCCTTGGGGTACAAAACTCGCTTTATTTCACACCACCTCATCATTCTTGTATGTCTTTTGTACAAACACACATTTCTAACCAACAGGGTTACCACTTCAATGATATACATGTTATAAAGAGAATAAATTTATTACCGAGCTGAGCTATATATGCCTTAATTGTTCATTTATATATTAATCAGTGAGGGCGCTTCTAGTACATACCTAGCTCGAGATCCAGATTTTGTCATATATATAATACGAACAATTATATAGGCAATTGTGTTGTTGATAATTATAATTATTTTTCATAAATTTCTTCGATATTCATCATAAAAATTCATGATAATTTCAAAATCAACCAGGTTTTAGCTATTTCCCAAAAATATTTAGATATTGTCGTTTCGAATCCCCAGTATTATGATTATTTGGTATACCTATAAGTTAATTAACTAGGCTTTTTCGTCTTCTGGATGAATGTTTTCATGATATAATTCTTTAAGATATTTCAAGAGTGAAAAAATTCTTAACTAGACCTAGTTGTTGTGGATTCTTATCTTTTAGACTGATAGGTCTCTCGCACTTCTGGCACCAAGGAGCATCAATAGATATATATAGACCAATTTGGAGAATATATATGGACCTAGTCGCTTTTTTCTTGTGATAACTTGATATTTTAAACAAATTATTTTTCCTACAGAGACCCTTAAAATGAAATTATTTCGATTTCTACGAGTATTGTCCCAATTATGATTTCAAAACAAACTTTTTTAGTATAAAAATCTTTATAAGGTTACTTGTGATTTTATAAACCTTATCCATGTTATAAATTTTATATCAAAGTTTGAGCCCAAAAGTTTATTTGAGACTAACCTGTGATCTTTATATATATATATATATATATATATATATATATATATATATATATATATATGTATATATATATATATGTATACACTATGAGCCCAAACTCAAACCATCCTATTTTATTATAGCAAATTAGGTTTCTCCTAAACCCTAGCCCAACATTTTGGCCCAAAACTTCAACCCAAGTTTTCAGCCCAAAAACCTCCCCTACTAGCCGTTCATCCTTAGCGACCTAGGGCACTATGCATAGATCTCGTCCAGCCCAAAAACCTCCTCATCTGCTGACTGCTGAGATCTCGTCACCAACAACCTCCTGTTTAGCCAAGACAGCATCAGGGAACGAAAGCTGGTCTGCAATCCGGCCAAGTTCAGTTCAACCCCCTCTCTTTGTTTTCTAGAGGAGTTCTGAAGATATACAGAAGAAACATTTGTTGCGTAAGGCAACACATGCATCCATGAAAGCTAAGAAACACTCAATTATCTCCAGCATTTTTATTCTACAATGTCGAATCTTCGAGCTTGGACCCGTATTTCGAACCAACACCATAGCTTCACCGGCCACAACAGCTCACTGTTACTGTCGCCGAGAAAAACTAACCACCGCTCGAGTCACAACCGAAAACTTCCAGCCGCATCGCCATCGGAGTAGTCCAGCAACCACCTCCGTCACTACTATCCCTGCTCTCTACATGACCGAATTGAATCTGCATGCAGTACCACAACACCAAAAACCAACCTTCCTCTCCGGTTCCTGGACACTTGGTCAAGACGGGGACTGAGAATGAGGAATTGCAGAGGATGTCGTTCGTGATTCAGACTCTGACAACTGCCAATGATCCATCGCCTAGCAACTACTCATCCGGTTTCAACAGGGGTGATCCAGTATACAACAACGGGAGTTTGACGGATTGGAGCTCAACAACTTCAGTCATAAAACACTGCTCTTAATTTCTTATTGGTTGCATGCAACGGTGCAATAGGGAGAAGTGAGGCAGTGAGCTAGTTGGTGGAAATTGGCGGTGGAATGTGAGAATCTACGATAGTAGAAAGAGAGAAACAAAATGAAGAATAATCCACACATTTCGGTGAGGTTTCGAACAACGGCTGTGAGGGATAACTGGTACTAAGCTTCTAACACTACGTACATTATTTTCACGATAGGCAGGCCCTAGGTTTTATCCGGCACAACCCTCCGAACCTCGGGAGGGGTCTGGGGAATAGCCCGTTCCCAACTGCTGCGCATTGGGCAAGTTTATTAGAGAGAAATGTGTAAAGAAAGTAATGTTCTTGAGAAAGGGATGAAAGGTGGTTTGTCCTGTTTTTGGGCAGTGAGAATGGTCAAGAGACCAGATAAACCATTGTTGATCACTCTGTTTTTCAAGGGAAACGAAAATATTATATAAGAATGAAATAAAAATCTCAATAAGGAAAAACGAGGGGAATAAAAGATAGTGGAAATGAGATGAAAGTGGCAGTCAAAGCTTCAAAGTTCGAGCTCAGGCGAAGTGCATTTGAAGCGGAAGTTATCTGGAACTGTCGATCCCAGTAAGAATTCTCACTAGTAAGACGCCAGCAATCAGGCAGTTCGATTGACCAAGCCACATCAACTGTCATCGCTCATTGTGATCGGGTGTGACACCCCAACTTTTCACAAGCCGAGATAGCTAAACTTTAACGCAAAAGCTGCCTATCTCAACTATCAAACATACATAGCGGAAACGATTTATAACCTAAAGGGGTATCATGCCACATCTAGGTAAGAGAAAACACGGCCTAGATGCACAAGCTAACCAAAAGAACTGGACTGCATAGATATAATCCTCAAGTAATATCAAAACATCTGAAATCTAAACAAGAGTATATAGTCTCACCATTGGCACACAGGCCCAAACATAAAGTCTAAAACATCAACAACTAGTCTAAGCCGCCTTGTAAAGATAAGCTCTAACGCGCTCTCGCTTAGACTTATTGCATACCTGGAAAACATACAAGAAACCATTAGCAAAAGACTGCTAAGCAACCACCACTCACACCCGCAAGGAAATACATATATATATATATAAGTTTGTAAATAGGTTTACACACCCATATAGAATATACACACCAACGAACTATTCAGCATTTAAAATCGGATACTCAACAACAACACGCTGAATAAAGGATAAACCAAGACTTCTCAACAATATCAATGTTCAATTGAATTTCACAAGATAATAAGATATCAACAGAATCAAGAATTCAATAGAATACTCATAAGAAACGACCAACAAGAATATATCCAAGAATAATCAACAACGAACGAGATACGAGATAACTCAAGAATCAAGTAAGAGACCAAACAGACCTCATTCTAAGGATAAGTACTAACCCTTACCCTCCAACCAACATACCAATCCTCATACTAATCATCAAACCCAAACTCAGTTCACGGAGGCATATAATGCCCGAATCATAAAGGCAAATGGTGCCCAAATACATAGAGGCAAATGGTGCCCAAAATACACAAAGGCAAATCGTGCCCGAATACATAGAGACAAATAGTCCTCAACTATACAAATGGCAAATAGTGCCCATATACACAAATGGCAAATAGTGCCCATATACACAAATGGCAAATAGTGTCCATATACGCAATGGCAAATAAAGCCCCAAAATACACAAGGATACTCAAAGATCCATCTTCAACATCCAACCTCAATCTCAGCCCAAGAACAACCACCCAGAGTGTTCATCTCAGACGATTATGAACACAAACCAACTCCCAGATAATATAATCAAGGATTTAACCAAACAAGAGACTCAAAAGATGGATCAAGAGATAGGAATAAATACTCCAAAGACATGGTAAAATACCCAACAAAATACTCCAACAAAGTTCAGAACAAAAGGGGAAACAACCAAACAAACAGACCACAGAACAGGTTACTGGAACCAGAATGCCAGTAGACCAGACAGAACACCCCAGCGGATCCCCTAGCTCTGCCGCACTCCTCCGCAAGAAGGAGGTGGATCACCCTGGCGGAAGACCCTCCTAAGTGTTCAAGCATTCAAAAGCTTTACAATTTGTGACCAGTGAGAGAGATCCATAGCTACAAAGTTTTTATCCAGATTTTAGGAGCTTGTGCTGCATAAACTGATAATATCAAAGAGCATCCAAAGCCAAGACTTATAGTTGGAGATTGAAGAATTTTATCTTCAACCATTTGTAACTCTACTCAGTAGAAGTAGAAAGATGCGGAGTAAACTAGTGTGGAGTTGAAAAACCTAGATACTAAAGACCGGCTTTGTGTTCAAGGCTTGAGTGAACTTTTGTACTAAAGGGATTAGTGCTAACCTTCTTAAGAGTTTTAAGGATAAGAGTGGAGTAGGCTTGGTTCAACCGAACCACTATATAAATATATATATATATATATATATATATATATATATATATATATATATAT
>NC_044921.1:4647609-4687701 GCF_003576645.1 Ipomoea triloba | reverse complement strand
ATATATATATATATATATATATATATATATATATATATATATATATATCTTTATTTTTACTGCTCACTTACACACTCTAGCACACATAATCCATAAATTTTAAGAACAAAAATATGTCCAAACCACTTAAAAGGGTTAACAATTCCGCTGTGCATTCTCAACGAATCGTTGAAGTAACCTTTTGGTTCACTTGGATGAAGCGTTAAAATTTTTTAAAACCTAACAAGTCTATTCGCCCCCCCCCCCCCCCTCCAGACTTGTTCCCAACCTTTTCGCTGCCCAAGTCATGGGAGATGAAAGTGATAGCAATGAGGGACCACAATGACCTCAAAGACATTTTAAAGTCGGGCCATTACAAGGTCTTACAACTGCCGAGGAGTTGCAAGTCTTGTCCTACAACTGCCGAAAAGTCGGGTCATTACAAGGTCGATTACCCGTATCCAATCGTGAGCAAAAAGCAGGCGCAGTCGAGGAGTAACAAGGATGACTCGAGGAATACACCTAGAGAGTCTAGTGGTAGAAGCTCAAAGAACTATTCGAAAACTCACTCAAAAGGTAATAGATGAAGGAAAGCCTTGGTGATCGAAGAGTCAATCAAGAAGCTGGTCAACGATTCATGCTCCTCCAGCTCAAGTTCAGAGAGCGAAAGCTCAGGAAATGAAAAAGGACTCATCTACCTCTTTGGCTAAGAACAATCTGATGAAGAGCTATGCCTAATTGCTAAGGATGATGAGGTAACCCCTCAAACCTCAACTGAATGTGATTCTAATTTTAGATCTAATGAAGAACTAATAGATTCATTATAGCAATACTAAACTATCATTTTAATTTTACTATAGATTTATTTAATAATATACATACTTGTAACGTGATACACTATTAGTTTTTTATAATGACAGCCATTTCTTTTAATTAAAAGAAATGACATTGTATTTGACCAAGGTCCACCCGGCGTATAACGATTGCATCTACATCAAGCCAGTCTTATCTCAAACAACATTCCATTTAAACCGTTGAACTACTTGTTGAGATTATCTTATCGACATAAATACATAATTCATTTGTGATCGTTGTTGTTTTAAACCAACAGCATAATTAGTCTTTGCTCCAATGATGAATGTGGTTTGGACCAGGACGGATTTTTAGATTTTTGTGACCCTGTTCTTATGTATAAATGGGGTTATACCAAAAGTATATGTGCAATTTTTAAAATCAATACGTAAAACATATGATTTTTATTTCAAGTTATCTTTGCAGATTCAGGACTTGAGACATCATGTATCGTTGGGAAACATAATGGTTTTGCCATGCTCAATTAATTAGGTCCTAATTATTAAGAGAGATAAGTGATTTGGGATAAAACTGATGTGTTTTAGGATTGATTGTAAATTTTTTATTTAAGTAGCTATGTCAAAAATAAATATTGAGCCCTCTAAAAATTGAGGCCCTATACTGTTGCTCATCTTGTGCGCCTAAAATCTGGCCATGGTTTGGACGACAAAAGCAAGCGTTGATGAGGTAGTTGAGTGAACCTTTTTGGCTATTGTGGAAATGGAATAAACTGAATTCTAAAACGCTCCGAAAGTTTCCATTAGCTGGTAGACTAGATTTTGGCAAATTATTGTGTAGATGGTGATCCAAAATGATATTGTTTTGGTGTTTTAAAAAAAATTGTGTTATCAGAAGTCAACTAGGGTTTCTTTAATCTCTCTTTTCTCTAATCTCTCTCGTCTCTGGTTATCAACGCGGCCGCCGCCTCCGTGAAGCAAGCGGATCGGAGGCGGCGTCCCACCGTCTTCCCCTGCTGCCATCTCCACCCCAGACAGCGTCCGCCCTTTATTGTCTTCTCTGTTTTCACCATTTTTCCTCCATCTCCACTGCTACCAGCTGTTTCTCTCTTATTTTCGCATTGTTGTTTTCTTTTGCTTTGATTTACTGTTTTAATTTTGTTTGCAATTTATGTGTTTTCCTCTCGTTGTTTTGACGAGTTTCTTCCTCTCGTTTACTTTGGCGAGTTCTTTTTCATAAAGCGTGAAACGATAAAACTAGTCATAACGTATGTGAATCTCATCCTGGGTGACAAACATGACAATGAAAAAGAGACTCCTCTGAACTATGATATGCAGTTCAACTCGATGGAGATATTGTCAATGGATAGAAGAATGGAAATAGATACTCAGGTGGTGTGCAAGACTATTCAACCAGTGTCAGTCTTGGGTACGTTTGACCAAATCATTAAAGAAGCTTTAAGTTCATCCAAAGAATTTATCTTCAAATTTGTAAAACAGTCTGCGAATCAAGTTTTCTGTAGCATTGTTAGAGAAGTTGTTTCTATGTCTGACTGTAAAGAATGTTTGACCATCCCATCGATCTTTATTGTAAACGTTTCAGCCTATGATTAATGAATTAGCTTCTTTATTTTCAAAAAAAATTGTGTTATAATAATCAACATTTTGATGTAAGATAATGTATTTTATGAGTTAGAATAATGTATTTTATGTATTAGAGTAAGGTACTGTGTTAGAATAATAAAATTCTTAAGGTAAGACAATATATTTTATGAGTTAGAAAAATATATTTTGTGTTAGAATAATGTTTTTATGAGCTAGAATAATGTATAATATACTTTGTGTTAAAATAATGAAATTTTTAAGATAAAATTATTTATTTTATGAGTTAGAATAATATACTTTATATTGAAATAATTTATTTTATAAGTTAGAATAATATACTTTATTTATTTTTAAATTGTGGTCCTCACAGCTGCGTGAACTACGATTCACGCAATAATTATTGCTTAGGAAATTTGCAAACGGCTTTTGTTAACTAAATTGGAATCTTGGAAATATGCTGCTGCTAATAGTTTTATAATGAAATGACAGTTTTAAATTTATATAAAACGCCTCAAATTTATTCTACTTTTCTTATTTACTACGGAGTATCTATTAATAAAATCAACTAAGCATAACGTGCACGTACTTACAAAAGACGCGAATACCAATCAACATCTCATATTTTATATTAAAAATTATAATTATAAAACTTTAAATACTTTTTTTTTTTAAAGAAAACGTAGCTATTCCATTAATTCATAACATAAAACGTTTACATCAACAATCAATGAAATGGTAAATCATTCCTTACAGTCAGACATAGAAACAACTTTTCTAACTATGCTATAAAAAACTTGAATCGCAAACTGTTTCATAACTAGGAAGCTATGTTCCTTCAAGAAGCTTAAAGCTTCATCAAAGATATGGGTCTTCGTCATCATTCTTTTTTGCTCGCCCAGGATAAGATCAACACTTGCCGAAACCAAACTAAACGATTTATGCTAATGAAAATGAAAAGCCCGTGAAAGTAACGAGAGGAAAAATACTCGTGAAAGTAACGAGAGTAAAACACAATAATAGAGAAAATAAAAAGTTGGTAAAGTCAAAGTAGGGTTGGGAGTTCAAGACTACCAACACAAACCGAATACCTACCTACTATTATTTTATTCAAAGGGAAAGAAAACGGAAGAAGAAGATCTGTGGCGGTGGTCGAAAGCGGACTGAACTGCGACGATGGTCGGAGCGAAAGCAAACGTAGAAGGTGACCAAAACCGCCAGCTCAAAGCTCCAGCAAACGTAGAAGGTGACCAAAACCGCCAGCTCAAAGCTCCATTAGAGCTAGAAGGTGACCAAAACCGCCAGCTCAAAGCTCCATTAGAGCTCCGGCCGGAGGCCGGCGGTGGAAGCCGAAGTTGAGCAGCAGAGAAAGGCGTTTGATTTTAGAGAGAAAAGGAGGGCTAGGGTTTTTTCACCAAAGCTTAGTTCTTTTGACCAATTTAATAATACTTATTTTTAAAAATTAGAAATTAAAATTCCCCAAAAGTATAATATGGTGTTAATACCCGATTTGGCCCCTCGACTATTAGGATTTCAGCACTTTAGTCCTCAACTTCCAAATTTTTTTAATTTCATCCATAACTATGCAATTGTTAACCAAATTGATCCTAATAAAGACTATTTTAGTTTAGACAAAAGACTATTTTAAATAAAAATTACATAGTTTGAAATAAAATTGAACAAGTTTAGAAGTCAATGATCAAAACAATTAAATACGAATAGTCAAGGAACCAAATCGGGTATTAACTCTATAATATGGCATTCTCCCTCAAGTCGTAATCACATTTATACCAAGTCAAAAAAGCGAAAAGAAAAGAAATTCAATATTACCAGAAAAAGTAAACTTAACAAAAATCAACGGCTTGCAAATTTAGGAGGCAAGGACGCAAGGTCATGGTTTCAAACAACCGACCAAACAACAGTCCTCATTACCGTACATTGTAACTCCAAGACTCATGAGGATCACAACCCCTTCAAAATTATACTACTCCTTGCGTCTTATTTTATATCTGATTTAATTAACAAAATTTTACTAAAGTTATTTTTAATTTAATTTTATAATATTAAGTTTATTATTAATATCATGATTAAAAAATCACTAAACACTTATCGAACACCTGAAGGAACCTAACACCTAAGCAATGATTAATCAAAGCCGGTGTATGTTTTTTATTTTTTTTACAAAATTCGTTTAAATTTTTTAAATTTTTTCAAGACTTGATAATTATAAATTATTTAATTCTTTAATAGTTAACACTAAAATATTAAATATTAACCTAAAAAATATATAGAGTTTGAACACTTTAAGATTATCACTCAGAACAATTACATATCATTTTGCATGAAATAATCCATTTTTAAAAAGAAAACAATAATTAATCAATCTACTAGATAACCTAGTTAATGCGTAAGAGGCCTAAGAAGCGTAGACGATCAACGCCTAGGCGGCCACCTGGATCACGGATTAAGGTGATAACACTAAACGACCAGCTAGCACTTAGCACCTAGGTAGAACTTTTGCAACACCGATTTTTATATCTTTTAAAAATTATATTAAAAGTACTATTAAAAATTTTAAGAAAAATAAATTTAAAAACAAGTAAAAAAACTACTAAAAAAATAAATAAACAAATAAGAAATAATTAGTTTCACTAATGACTAGTAAATAGACCGCATAAAATGAAACAACGAGCAATAAACAAAAGAATATGTTTCATGGTACATCAAGGCATGGCAAGGCGCCCTTGCTTTCAGTAATCAATTGCTTGAAGCTTTAATTAATATCTCCTACATAATACATAAAAGGGCAACTCTAAGTCCACATCCCTGAATAGTGAATACACATCCACCACAAGTTTACAATGATACTATTCCCCGGAGACTGGTCAAAATTGACTCAATTGCTCATAAAGATCCTAATAAAATTTTATGATTCTCAAATGACAAGTCTATCCATTCAAAAGTCAAAAACTAGTTTGGTTAGTGACCTTTGGATGACATATGCACTCAGTAAGATTGGACAAGCCACTCTTTACAAGCATACAGGAAGGATAGGATAACATCAGTGCTTTACCTGCAATATGTAGTCTTCAAACTGTATTAATCTGAGAGAAGGGAGAGCATTTTGCGTGTGGATTCTGGTCCATGATTATTTACACTCGGGATGATGTTTGCTGGAGATATGAACTTAACGAACTTCTTGAGCTCCGAAAAGCTGCTATGCTCACTGTATGGCACTTCGTACCTGAAGATCACAAAGAAAATGTCACGAGACGTGTTTTCTTGGTCAGGTTTACTGCTGCTGCAGATGGCTGGTGTTGTATAGAGTGAAATAATTGTAAATGAAAACCCCAGCACTTGCAATAAGTGTGATTCAAAGTTTGTGTTTGGAAGAGATTCAGTATGAGACATTGAGAGAGTTTACAGTGACAAAAGACGCATGATTATTCACTTATAAGAACAGAAGAGAGGTTTGATAAAATTTACATGGCTATTTGCTACAAATGCAATGAAATTGGATTGCAGAATTGGCCATAATGTACATGGCCAAACCACACTAAAAGACTGAATACAATCAATTAGCTAGTCTAACTTATAACCTTATAAACTCATGTTTTCTCTTATTTTATCAACATGGGACTCTTACTCTTAACACATTAAAATAGTTCCATGTAGTTGGAATGGTTTTAGTTCATATCAGTTCACTTGGATGAACTTATAATGCGTGCAGGGTTGCTCATAGCAAAAAATATCAAATGTAGTATTTATGAAGATTTATTCATTGATTGTATCAATATAATACAGGTGAAACAAGAAATGAGAACATTGTAAAATAGTCTTAAGAGATATCCTGAAGCAAGGATTAATAAAATGAGAAATTTACCTTATGATGGTACCTTGCTGCCATCTTTTTCCAGGAGTCTTTTTCTTTCCTTTACCAAGAGACCAACCAGTTGGAGAAAAAGCAACTATAAGACTATATCGACCCTAGCAAAGAGAACAAAATAACATTATGGAATCAACTAGACAATTTCTTGCATGAGTATCATTAGGTGTCACTTTATTGGATCAACAAGAAATATAACTATTCAAGGAAATTTTGGCAAGTCAGAAAAAGGGACTGCAAAAGAAAATTGATTCATCATCAGTGCCATATCAAATCCAAGCACTGTTTAGTTATGATAAGAAGATGGCTGACTCAGTGTCTCAGAATGAGAACTGAATATTTGACACTCTGGCTGATCAATATATGACAGACAAAATACAAATTGGCCTCAGTTTCCTTACCTTTTATTTTGATTTTTATGAATTCATTCAAAAAAATTTCATGCAGAGGACTAGAGGTTGCATCAAGATTCAGACACTCAAGAAATATGAGCAATTAAGCACTTAAACCCTCACCATGTATTGATTAGATATATGATTCAACCGCTTGAAGTTAGCAAGTGTCCACAAAGGTACAACATGGATATGGCTTTCCTGTTCATTCAAAGTGAAAAATTGCATATCTTCATCGGGGAACCCCAAGCATTGCAAAATACGCAGTTTTGCTGCAGTGACATAGATTTTCTTACGCAGAGCACGAGCAATCTCTACAAAAAGTCTTTCTTTTCCTGTCATCCAACAAAAAAAAAAAAGAAAATCTTTAAAATCAAGAAAAATGTCTTTTGATGGGAAAATCCAGCTATAAGATCCTTCCAAACCCCAACAAGAGATTTAAATTCACTTCGGTCAAATAGGTTACTTTTCACATTTTTTAACATTAAATGGAAATTCTTCCTTCAGAATATTTTAGCATTTTTTGAATTCTGTTAAGCATTATTTGCAGTTGTTCATTCTAGTATTTAAAACATTAAAAATTAAAATCAAATCATACAGTGTAATTTGGTAAATTCTCAAAATAAAATGATCTTTTAATAGAAACATTGCACACTGTTTGGTGGAAATAAAAATATGAACACAGAATCACAGACAGGGACAGAGAGTCTACCTATAGTATAACTACCAATCAAGAATAAAGTTCTGGGGTTGAAAGCTTCAGCTTGTATGGCTTCAATGACAAATTGTATTACAGCATCTTGTTTGGGAAAGTCATACTGCAAAGATGGGAAATAATAAGCTTCTATCAGATGTAAGCACAGTCTAATGAAGGCAACTGCAAAAATAGATAGAACAGAAGTAGAGAACTATAGTTAAGCTTTGTCCTTTTTGTTCACAGGTGCATGAAGAAAATATCAAGTGTAGGAATCATATAAGCTAGCTCTCTTTTGAGATAAATGCTTAAAGCCTTAAACATCAGATCAAATAACCAACATGAAGAAACCTGCATTGTAATTCCATATTACCATAATGATACTTTATGCTTGCATAATTCTAAAATAAGATCCATCTTTCCTCATGATGAAGGATTTGAATTCATTGGCAAAAATATATAGGTAATATACATACTGCTATTGGTGCAATGCCTGATCGACATTCCTATCTACTGATGCTACTTCTCAGGTAAGTAGATAACAAAAGCAGTATGTAACTTCAGATGTTACTGGTTCAGCTGAATAACTTTACCACATCAAAAAATGGCCAGCATTTGCCATACATGAAATCAGAAGATTACTAGCAAAATTCATTGAATATAACAAAAATGCCCACATTTTTTAAATTAGTTACTTGATTCAAAATAAAATTATAGGCAAGTACAAAATGTTGGGTATTGACATGAAATTAGGCATAAACTGTGTCCAGTCTTGAGCATGGGCATCACACAAATGTAATTAAATCTTTCTGAAGTACTCTTTCTTTTGTAGGCCATGATGCAGCCTCCAAATTTAATTTCACTCCATGTCATTTTACTTTAAGGTCATGCAGTCAAGTCATGATAATTATATTCTAAGTTTCTAACAGATTACCTGAGGGTTACAATAAGTCGTGTCCAGGATAAGAGTGTGGATTTTACAAGGTTGAAAGCTAGGAATCTCCATCATTTCATCACAAAAGCGAAAATCTCCTGTATGCAAGACAGCCTGGTTCATGAAGAAACATGCAGTTAGCTCACCAGGTAGAAAAAAATCATAGCTATGATTCTATGAAGATGATAGTGTACAAAGATGGAAGTATGCACCACACCTTACCATTGGATGGTTCAAAGAGGATTATGATGGCACCTGGGCAATGATTTGCATCAAAACAGGTGACATCAATTCCTGCAATATTGATCCTCTGGTTGAGAGGTAAAATTTTTATGTTATCCCAAGGAATTCCAATTTTCATATTAACAAGCTTTGCAGTCACTGAGGAGCAATATATCTTCCCATGACAGAAGGACTTCGTTAAACCTTGATAATCTGCAGAAGCATGGAAAAACCATGTTGAGTAATTCATTGAAATAGAAAATCAAAAGAAATGTTGAAGCCCAAAATCTAAAGCATAAAAGAAGAATATTACTTTATGAATCTCTTTTATCACTGAATGCCACATTAGCTACCAATTAATAAAAGCTGTGACCATGACAATTATTAATCAACCTAAATGGCTAAATGACAAGATCTAGATGGAAACCAAATGAAGCCCAGAGCTTAGTTAGGAATATATGTGGGAAATTCTAGAAGGTCACTACAAATAAAAATTTCAGTCCCAATGCCTCAACACTGTAATCTGCAAAATCTAGCCTTGTTTTGAGGCCAGTATAGGCCCAGGAACTAGAAGTTTATTGAACTCATTCTAGACAATATTTATCATCTGAAGGTGTTGCACAGGGCTAGGTACTTCTGGAGAAGATAAACTTGCAAGCTTACTTAAAAGTTGAAACTGACTGGTCCACCAGAGAAAGAATACAATATGTCTTTCTAAACTTAAAATTCCAATAACAGAATACTTTCAGAAGAAAATTAATGCTCCATAGAAGATAGACAACAGTTTCTCTCTTTTGAAATTCATGTCTTTAATATTATAAATGAGTCATGATTACATACATGATACATATGGCAAAACCAGTAGTACAGAAAAGCATAAATATAATATATTTTGTTTACCTAATGCAATTTAGGTGCATAAATTTTCACAAGTAATGCTTTGATCCTCTAAAAAAGTCAGTGATTGCTTCACAAAAAATCTATTAACTGTGGACTTCTGATGACCTCTAAGCCAACTGGCATTACGTCATTGACTAACGCATGGGCATTCCCTTTTTTGGTTGGCAACATAAACAACTCAACCCCACTAAACAGGAATCGCATCAAGTTGTAGTCAGCCACATAAATTTTACTTTTCCATTTAATCCCATTGTGTGCTAAATCTACTGTGACCCTAAGCTAGTATGTTATTTAGCAGCATGGTAAGATTTAAATAAATTGGTCTTACGATCAGCATGAAAGTGGGTAAGAAACCAGTGAGAACAATCTCTTCTAAGGTACTTGAAAGCATCCTGCAACAATAGTAAACCAAGGCACTTAGCAAAGAAGCAATATAATCTGCTCTAGTTAACAATAGAAAGGTCACCAAACAAAATATTGTCTCACAGTTTGAAAAAGTTTCAAACACCTCAAAGTCCTTTAAAGCCACTTAGCCACCTAACCTGAGCTGACAGATTAGAATTTTTGTAACCATTGTCCTTGCCCCAAGGGCAATAGTTAAGGACCAATTACTACCGCCATGTTTGTGACAAGTGTCACAATACTTAATATTCATTGGCTACCCTGGAATTGGACAACCTCACAACCCTACCACATGTTATATAACCCTTCATAACTCTATTAATTTATCCCTGCCCTAACCTCAGGGAAATTGTAAGAAAGACTAATTAGATGTTTAACAAAGATTACTGATTATAGATTGTGAAGCAGATTTTAGCTTATTTAAGTCAATAATCCATAAATAAGTTGGAGCAAATTATTAATTATTCAAATCCATAAGAATAAACCATAATCATGGACTTTACTAGACGATCACGAGTGATACAAAAAATATTAAAACAAAGAGCTTCAAGTTTTTATAGTTCAACAATCAACATTGATCATTATTAGAGTTACTGATTCCAAATAGAGAAATGTCTCAAAAACAAAGGAATGTTTGTTATTATATAATATTATAGCGGGAAATTTCCTGTCTCCTTGTTTGTCCTACTCTGTAATGTTTAAGCAAGTTAGAAAAAAATTTAAAATTCTGAGAGCATCCCTACCAATGGTTATTTAGGGGTTTGGAATAGTGTAAGATGAGGTGGAAGAAAGAGATATTGGAGAGAGAATGGGAATGATCCTCCTGCAAGATAGGGTGTTTGGAACAGTGCAAAGGGAAGAAAAATGATCGCTGCTGTGTGCGTTTCACGGCCAGCAGGCACGTGCCCGCTGGGCGCGCCCGACAAATACTTTTTTTTTTTTTAAATCAGATTTCTTTTTTTTTCCCCTCCCATTTTTTCTTTCCTAATCACACTTTAAAAAACTCCTCAAAAACCGCAAAAAGACCTCACTATTAAGGATGCTCTGAAGTGTCAATTTCATGAAAAAATCCCTCCCCCCCCCAATAAAAAGAAAAGAAAAAAAATAAATTTGAATAGCAGCAATTATACAGGTGAAAGAGTTGGGTTGTTTACCACACGAAATGGTGTTCCAGGTATAGAACACCACACAGGAATATCCTTATATTTTGTACTCTTGGCAGGATTCTTCTTAACACTCTTGTTAGAAGAATCCATGAGACTCCTCCCAACCTCATTTTGTCCACAGGATGTGGCATGAACATTTTTTGTCCCGGCAGCAGAACACTGAAAATAGTCAGTTATCAACTTGCTCAACTTGACTTTGCTTGTATCATCAACTACAGCCTTCTTGGCGTTTTTCTGAAATTCTACTTCCTTGGTGTTTTCCTTCCTTACTTCAGAAAGAGCACGAACAATCTTTTTCCTGGGACCAAGTGCACTAACACCAATCTTACACAGATCCTTCATGAAAAGAAAAAGATGGAAATGATCAAGCAGTCAAATTAGTCATATGATAGAACCAATTTATGTGTCAGACTTTCTAAGCAAGCAAGTATCCTTATGAATAAGTTTGGGACCCAAGAAGAAAAATAGAATCAAGCAATTAGTAACAGTAGCTTCAGGCCTAGAACGCACAAACTCAAAAGAGAATCCTCCCATGTCATTCAGATGTTAGTTGCAGTAGTTTTTCTAGCATTCTTTCTTCTTAACTTCAGTTGAAATTGAAAACAAGAACATATGGTTTTAAACCATAAACTCTTCATTTTTACGTGATTAGATATTTAGATATTTGTTACTATGGCCAAGTTTCAGTCTGGCTAAATTAGTCAACCATATCGAATTTCTATATTCATAGTTAAACTAGCACATTACTATACATAGCTTCTGGAGGAAGATCTAGTATGAAAAATCATGAAAGAAAGCAATACCTTCTATAAGCATCTTTCATTGCATGGAAATATCTTAAGATAACTATTAACTTAAGAACAATGCTACAGCAGTAGAATAGGAAATGATTATAATACATACTGAATAAATAACAACACCCAACTGTGCAGTAACTTTAACTTGTAGTTTTCTATATTCTCCTCTCCAGTATCCCCTGAGAGTGCATGATGGATGGGACAGAATGCATAACAGAAAGTAAACTGATAATTGGCTACAATCTTTTTTTTTATTAATTTCACAGGTAAAGGTGTAAAGCTAACCTCTTCTGTCAGCCATTGTAAGGTGTCCCAATCAATCTCTTGTTGAATAAATAATTCTTCATACTTAGCCAGTCCTAGCTTACGTAGCCATTCTACAACAGGAGGCATAGCAACAAGCTTTTGAGGAGTTCGTGCAGGGGAAGCATCAAGAACTTGTCCAAGACATTGAAAAGATGTATCACGATGGGAAAGAACCGCCTGAAAATTTTATATCAGAATTTTTTTAGGAACTACTAATTTTATCAGAATAAATATTAAGGTGAAATAACTATAAAAACCATACTAAATTCATTGGGATGATCAAGTATTCTAGTAACTAAACATACAGAATTCTAGAGAATCAGTATCTTCAAGGATGGAGGTTATTCCAGCCTATAACTTTTATAGTAGGGAATCTCAGGGATACAAACAAGAGACATTATGTGTAAAACCCAATACCCATTGCATGGTTCAACATTCTCATATGCAAAGTAGTAATTTTCAATGGTACAGTTGCAGCAACTATTCTCAAGGATTTTCAAAATGCCCTAGTAATTTAGTCCAGTCGCATTAGATTTTCAATATAGGTTGACTAACTATAAATGGGTTTTTCTCCTTATTCAAGAGAAGCATATTCTTCTTAATTGTTGTAAGTATGAACCATATGGCTAGTCTTTTCTTATGAAAACATCAAAACTTCTCATCCGCATATTTAATGGGCATGTTATCTCTGCTCTTCACCTTTTCCTTGACCCATCCAAAATCTAAATGCTTCATATGATTCCTATCTTGATCCATTCAATGACTTCATACTATAAAGTGTTATGTCCAAATTGCATCTTATGTTACATTTTCTGATTTTCTACCATTTTTGTTCTTAGAATATTTTCTAGTACCTTTCCCACTTCACATACTTCTCATGTTTTAAGAATTCAAAAACAAAGGCACAATTGGCATCACCTTTACTTATCAATGATTAAAAGGCCTCCACTCAAAGCTACATCTTGAGATATGAGTGTAATCTTATTACATTTAAAGACTATATATTTAACAAAGCAACAACTACACTCTGCCTTGTCAATGATAAAAACACCCCCCCCCCCCCCACATCTAAAGCATCTATGTTAGAACTATTGCATCTAAAAACAACATATTCAACAAAGAGATAGAGAAGAACTAACAATAATATCAATAACATATAATTGAAGAAATCGAAGAAATTACTACCTCAGCTGGAGCATCCTCTTTATCAATGCACTCATTGGTGTGTATTTGCCTTTGCTCCTCATTGAAATCTGTGATGTCCCTACCACAAAGTGGGCAACAAATCAGACTACTGTCGTCATTACCCTCTGAAACACAATCATCTTCCTGATAAGCTTCCATAGAATCGCCATCTCCTTCACTCCCCTCGCTACATAGTTTAAGCAGCATGTCAAGCTCTGAGCTCTCCCCCAATTCTTCACCCTTCCCCTCTTCCAATCCCGCACTGGATTTCAACAACCTTGACTCTATTGAATTCACAAAGTACCCCTTTTTTGACTCCAACACACTCTTCTCTGATGCACATGAAAAGGACTCATTCTTCGTATCAGAATCTGCCTCTATAATGGCTCCCACCTTTTCGTTTTGCTCAATCACATTGAAACACTTATCTTCTTCCTTGGGGTCCAAACATCCAGGATACGAGCAATCAATAGTTGACGGGATAGAATCCAACCCAATGTTCAAATCCATATCCTCGAGTTCCAGCTCAGGCTTCTGTTGAAGGGGCAGTGAGCAACCGATATCAGGGGCGTCTACTCGCGGGACCAAATTCTCCTTGCCGGAACTTTCAGATCGACGCTTAGGCTTCTTCCGAGGCCGATGAAGGGAACCGGAAGGCTTTAAAGGTTTCCAAGAGCCGGAAATCGAGGTCGCATTCCTAGAGCATAACTGAGAAGGAGAGGGATCTTGAAAATCGTCGTCGTCATCGACGAGAGTCGAGGTCAAGGTCAGAGCAGGCTGTGAAGCAGAGGCTTTGAATTTGGAATTGAAGGCCATCGGAGTCGCCGGAGATCGCCGAACGGTGGAGAGAGTGCAGGGAGTAGTTGGGAAGGGGGAGTTTTGGATTTTGAATTTCTCAGGTGCTTATTAGGAGAAAATGGAGGGAATTCGTGAAAATTGGAGCGTGATTTGCATCCACAATTGATAATTGTATGTAGTGAGCTGAGAATAAATTTTATTGGGCTTCTGACTCCAGCCCAATAATATTGTAAATTGAGCTCACCTGAACAAAAATCCAATCATTATACCCTGGCAATCCTTATCCTGTGGACCAGGTCCACACTATGGACCCTATTCCGAAACTACGTCGTTTAACTAAGTTAGTGGGAATTGATGTGGGATGGACATTGTTCCGCCCGTTCAATTTCTGTTATGTGTAATTTTGTGTATTTTTATATGTAATTTTGTGTATTCTATTCAGAGATTATGTGTATACTAATATATAATTTTGTACATTGATTTGAATTTATAAACGATAATACTTAGGTTTATGATTATGTGTATTATATTCAGAAATTATGTGTATTCTAATATATAATTCTGTGCATTAATGATTTGAGTGTCATGCCTCATGAAACATAAATGATACTCCGTAATACTTAGGATTATGATTCTGTGTATTATATTCAGAGATTATATATATTCTAATACGGAGTATATAATTCTGTACATTAATGATTTGAATGTCATGCCTCATGAAACAAAAATGATAATACTTAGGTTTATGACTCCGTATATTCTATATAGAGATTATGTGTATTCTAGTATGTAATTTGGTACATTATTCATTTCCAATACCATACACAGAATCCATGTAAAGAATACACAGAATGTCAAAACAGAATGCACAGAAAATTGTCACACACGTACACATAACTTATCTTAGTGTTTACACTACTCAAATGGTTAACACACATAATCCATAACCATAATACACATTGTTGGTTTTATCAACCACAGAGGGTCGAACGGCAGGCCAACATTACCGAAAAATCGACTAAATGCTTTGTAGGAAATTAGAGTAACTTCTCAGCCCTCTTCGTATTATGAATTGCCTATTGAGTGTGGAAAATTGTTTGTCCTCTCTCAGGACCTTATACCCCTATTTATACCAGCTAGAAGGGATTTCTCCCTTTGGTAACTCTAAACTACCATATTCAAGTTAAGAATTCTTTCATTATTACATTTGTTTATTTTCATAATCTACTTTGATCTTCTGTGCGACTTCCACGCTCAACCGCATTTGCCTTTAGGAAACCTTCTAAAACGCCTTTAGGAAACCCCGCAACCGCCTTTCACACACCGTCTTTTCTACCTCGGCTACGGCTTCTAGGTCGGTCAGACCACCTTATCACTCGAGAACCCACCAAGCATATTCTTTTCATTCTCAAACTCTTCCTTGAATGTGTTCCGCAAAGCATTCCACTGAATAACCTCATTAAACAAATCCCTGACAGACCGATTCATCATCGGCCGACCTTTGACGTGCCACCGCACTTCCTTCCGAATCCTCCAAGTCTGCCTTCCTCTTCGATCGTCTCTTCCTCCCTTCCGACCTTCAGGTACCGAGCCTTGGCGCATCCCCCATCACACATAATTAATAACCATAATGTACATAAACGATAACACCAAATACACAAACACATCAGAACCTACGCATAACTCATCTTACATTACTCAAGTGATTAACGTACATAATTAATATAAATGTACAGAATTCGCGACCAGAATACACAGAATGTCAAAACAGAATGCATAGAATATCATCACAACATACACAGAACTCATCTTATAAGTTAACGGCCAAACGGGATTTCCAGAAAAGCTGTTAATTAAAAAGATCCAAAACGACGTCGTTTTGGATCATTGTGCACCCTGGTCCACGATATAAATTGCCATACCCTAGACGGTAAATTATTCTATAGACTCGTGTTCACTTTAAAAGGTGGACCTATACACAATTTACATATTAAATGTTCACAATTTATCTTTTAAAAATTCACAATTTGTATACTATGAACACACAATGTTAATATATATGTAATTGATTACCTTATTTTGTATTTACAAGTTCCTTTCAAATACTACAGTCAATTCCAATACTAAAAATACACAATTTAATCTTTTTAAAATTTAGTATAGTTATGCGTTTTGACTTAGAAACACAATTTATATTCTAAAAGTTCACAATTTCAATACTAAAAATACACAATTTAATGTCATTTAGGATCAGGAAGGTGGACCCTGGTCCATGGTATAACTGTCCATGCACTATGATTAGGTGGGATACTAACATAAAGATATATTTTTAATGAGTTAATAGCCAATTTAGTCATCAACTATAGTGGTTTTTCTTAATTTAGTCCTAAACAATTTTTGTGCTTAATTAGGTCATCGACTTCAATAATTTTGTCCAATTGAATCCTATATTAAGATAATCCGGTAATTTTACCTCTATTAATACCCAATTTAGTCATTGACTATAGGAGTTTAACCGAAATTAATGTTTGACTATAATGGTTTACCCAATTTAGTCCTCGACTGTAGTGATTTTTTTTTTCGATTTAGTTCTTGATTCTAATAGTTGATGACTGAATTGGGGCAAATCATCAAAGTCAAGAATCTAATTAAACGCAAAAAATTATTTTGGACTAAATTGAGAAAGATCACTATAGCCGATGACTAACTTGAGTATTAATTTTATTTTTAATAAACTAAAGGTTCATTTTCTAAAGATATATTATTTGAATACTAAAAATTAATTATTTAATATACTATCAAACTAGATATTGACCAATGCGATGCACGGTCTAATATTATATAATTAAATATGATTAAATAAGAAGTAATGTTGTGATATTTATAATAAAAGAAATAGAATAATATAATATAATTTACGAAAACATGTATAATTACTAACAAAACCGGCATGTTTACTGACAGAAAATTGTTTTATATTTTCTAATTTTTCAGTTTTCATTCCCTGTTTTCCATTCTCTATTTTCTGTTTAGAAAACATGTTTACTAACACTTATTTTTTTAAATTTATTTTTTTTAGATTAACTTTATAAAATTAACATAAATTTAATTTCGTGTGATTTCTAAACCTTATATTTAAAATATTTTAAAATATATTCGGTTTAAATAGAATAAATATAATTTTTTACTTTTAAGTCCAATATATGCAAACAAAATTACATTTGATATTCAAACTAAATTTATTTTGGAGAATATTGCCATTTTAGTCTACTGACTATTGGGGTCCTCTTAATTGCAGTCCACGACTTTCAAAAGTGTTAATTGCATACCCTGACTATTCAAGTTTTGTCAATTTTGGTCACTCCGGCCAAATTGCCGGCCAAATCTCACCGGAATTTTCTAAACCTAAAAATAACGAGGGCATTTTAGTCATTTCACACCCTATTTCTTCTCCTCCGGTGAGCTACCATTTTTCTCAGGCGACCAACTTGGTTGACCAAGTTTTGGAGCTAGCCATGTTAGCCAACAACAACAACAACAACACTCCTTCTTCTTCTTCCGAACCCTTTGCCACTTTGGATAGCGGCAGCAAGGGTATGTATGCGAGAACGTTGCTGGAGTATGTATGCGAGAACGACAACAAGGGTTATGGGTGGGCGAAAGCAGATCTGGATGCAGAGGTGGTGTCTCTGTCGCCAAAAACGTTCCTGGAGTCTGATCGGTATGTATGCGAGATCTGCAACCAAGGGTTCCAAAGAGATCAGAACATGTAGATGCATTGGCGACGGCACAAAGTGTCGTGGATTCGTGGACGCTGCTGAAGAGGGAGACGTCGGTGGTGCGGAAGAGAGTTTTCATGTGCCTGAAGCCAACGTGTCTCCACCACGACCCCTGTCACGCCAGAGAAAAATGGGCACTCGCCGAAGAAGAAGAAATAGGATGTGAAATGACTAAAATGCCCTCGTTATTTTTAGGTTTAGGAAATATCGGTGAGATTTGGCCGGCAATTTGGCCGGAGTAACCAAAATTGACAAAAATTGAATAGTTAGGGCATGCAATTAACACTTTTGAAAGTCGTGCATGTTTATGTCAGGGTAGCTCTTAGCTTTATATGTTTATCATCAATATATTTATTTGTTCTTTATGTGCATGTCTATTATGGAAAATAACAAATAAAATCTTATATAGCTTGTGTTTGACTGTATAATCTTGTATGAATAACTAAACATTTGAGCCTACTTTGGTCTTTGAAGGCCATGTATTATGGCGGCTTAAATTTTTTTAGTACTATATTATGTATTGTAATTTATCTAATGTATCTAAATTCATACCTTTTGGTCATGGAAGACATATCTTGCTTGTTGTCCCTCCATGCGTTTCAGAGATTTCGTAAATTCTGTCCAACCGGACTCTGATTGCTCTCCTCGTGGGGAGATGGCTAACCTGAGAGGCAAGGAGGTATTGATAAAGTATTTTTTATAGCAGATTTCACATAGTTATTTTTAGAGCCTTTCGTTTGTGGAGTATAATGTATTATTAGACTACTATTTATAGTACATTTTAGAATCTGTATAGAAATAATAAATGTTCGTTATTAATTTTATTGGAGATTGAATAGGCAATCATGCGTAATTAATTCTGCTAGTGGGGAGTTGACGTGCAAAGGACACCGTTCCGTCTGTTCAATCTCCGTTATGTGTAATTCTGTGTATTTTATTCAGAGATTATGTGTATTGACAAGTTTGTTTGTTTAGGGTGAGGTGGATAAGTGGTAAAACGATGAAAAGTCCCCGAGTGTCGTGTCTCTCAAGGATGACAAATTGGAGCGAATTAGTGTTGGCATTTAGGAGGTTAATAGGCAAGATTTACGAGAATCACTAGGAGACATTTGGGTCATGGATTTGGGGTTGCAAAAGTGAATTTAATAGGAAAAAGGTTTAAAAGAACAAGGGGGTCGAATGCCTTAGTTATCCTATACGATTGACCACACTATAGGGGTTGTAAAAACGAGGTTCGGGAATGGTCACGGGAGTCACGGTATCAATACCAAGTGACGTCACACTTGGACTCTCAATCCTCATTCGGTTGAGGTATTTTATCGAACACCTTGCCTACCACTCCTCCCGTACCTCATCCTTTCGGATAGAGGGCGGAGATGTAGATGAGTTGGACTCGTGAGAGGCCGCTATCGCGCACACAATCACTTTCACAAAGTCTACTATCTATCCCGGCCGAAAATAGAAGCAAAGCACAAAGAACTTCAACCACACAAGACTAAACCACTTCATTTTCACAAGCAAATGGAAGAATTCAATCATCGATCCCAATGGCTAATGTGGGGCAAACAATCCCCTCTACTAATCTACTCAAACATAATCAAATCCAAGATCAAACAAAGAAAAATAACCAAAACAAATATTGTTAAAGTTGCAATCTTTCAAGATAAAGAGTTGAGTATTATACCTAAGGAACCACTTGATCTACTATATCTTCTTCTTCATCTTTCTACTATATCTTCTTCTTCATCTTTCTTCTTCAATCTATGGAAATTTTATCTAATCTAAGGAAAGAAAAAATGGGGATTTCCCCCAAAGGGGAAGAGGCTAAAGAAAATTAGGTCTAAAAAATGAGTTGTTCTGAAAAATCCTATCAAGCCTCCTTAAATAGCCTCCGAAATTTCGCCCTAAAAATTTCCGCGCTGTGTCTCGTCCACACGGCCACCACGCGTGGTTGTGGGCGTGGACGCTTACACGCATGCAACCACGCGTGTGGGCTGCGTGGACCCAAAATTTGCTTATGTTGTCTTCTTCTAAGTTGTAGTCCTCGACAATGCGGTTCCATAGCAACTTGCCTCGCCTCATTCGGACATTCCTAGCTCCGGTTACACCTGTTTTACTGAGGTGTCGCCGGAATGCCCTGCGAAAGTTTAGCTTCGAGCAATTTATATAGAAATGTTAGACATGTATGCCCTAGGAGCCAGCATTTATTGTTTTGGGCATTAATTTCTTATTAAATAAATATAATAAATAATTGTTTTATTTATTTTATTAAGGCTTAGTTAATATTTGATATTATTCCATACAATCTTCTTAATTCTTCATTCTTAAGAGTTAAGAATATGAGTGAAGAAGAATTAATAAATGAAGTATTGTAAAAATGTTCCTAGTCATAGGAATTCTCATTGGGCATTAGAATTTCGATAAGACTAGTACATTGTCCTTCTTATGGTGAGTCTCATGCCATTTTGTATGAGATACAGAGAGTGGACATGTGGATGATTGTTAGAAAACAAGTCATTGAACATTAACTGACTACAACGTACCGCATGGTGTTTACCTACGTGTCATCAGTATGTTGTATGTTACAAGTATGCAATAATTCTTTTACTTGAGACGACATGGCTGTCTCGTACATATGGTGGACTAGTTTTTGCCAGTATGCGTCTTTTGTTCCTTAAGGGACTATAAGTGTACTTGGTGGCCTAGTTCAGTATTGTACGGAGACATGTGTGTGTTCAATAGAGGATTCACCGCCTTGAGGTAACAAGGATGTTCCAGTCTATTCAATTATAATACAACGAGAATCTCTGGCCAGAGTATAATGAAGTTGGACTTCAGGTTAAGAATATTGAATAGACATATTGACCAGGTTTATGGGTTTGACCATGTTTGACCATGACCTTTACCTGGTTCGGAACAAGTGTTGTGTGGAAGGAATGTTGCATGATATTTGTAACTGAAAGATTCATTATAATATATTAAAATATATTCATTGTTAACTAGGTAGTCATGACATACTACTAGGTGTCACTCATGACTTACGAGTTATTTAATAATGAGTTATTAAATATTACTCGTTGCTAGTTTGACTATGAACCTAGAAAGTCACACCTTAATGGTTCGTGGTAATGCTGAGAACTTTAAAAGAAATCGATAAAGAGTTATCGATATTAAATTAATACATTAATAATTGATTAATGGATTAATTCAATATTGGGTAGTTTTGGGCTTTTAAAGGCTAGCATCTTTGGGCCCAAACCAGGCTATATATATATATATAGCCTTACCCTATTTCGTGAGAGAGAAACAATACAGAGATTAGTCTGGAAAGAGTTTCACGTAGAAATCTCTGGGAGTTCTTGCGTGCCCGACCGGTGGACAGACTAGAGGTTGGACGATTGGACGGTTTTGATTCTGCCAAAGCACGCTTCAAGGGTAAACCTTTCTAACTTCCTCTTTAAACATAGAATCGTGAAAAAGTGATTTGATGCTTCCGCTGCGCATGTATGTTTTTCTAACAGTGGCATCAAGAGCCGGACTTTTTCTTATGATTTTATGTTGATTAATCTGTGGCTTTTGGTTTTAAACTATAAAAAAATCTTGGGTTAATTTGAAACATATAATAATATGATTATTATATGTTTTTATAATATATATTAGATATATATTATATTAAAACAAAAGAAAAACAAAAAAAAATGTTTTTGTTTTACGTAAAAGAATTTTGCGTACGTAAATGTTACGTATTTTTTTTATTATTTTGATTATATAATAATATATAAGATATATATTATAATTATAATAATAAAAGAAAAGGAGATTTTGTTTTCAAATAATGGTCTTGCGTTTTCTTCCCTGAATGTTCGAACAAGAGTTGCGGTCCGCGACAGTGGGAGAAGACTGTTGTCAGTTTCTTCACGGAGACGCAGCCGTAATTTCGATACTTGGATAGCAATGGCAAGAAAATAATATTACCAATTATTATTAGATAATTTTGGTAGTATTATATTTGAGAATTTATAATATATGATAATTGGAATTAAATTACCAAATAAAATGTTAGATATTTTAGATGGTATTAATTATTATCATATTTGAAAATATTCTATATTGATATTTGGAAATTAATTACTACTAATTAAATATGAGATATTTTTGGTAGTATTAATTATTATTATCATAATATATGATTATTTTCTATATTTGAAAATTTAATATTTTGAAAGATTAGATAATAATTTATTATTGTTACCATTTAAAATATGATTTTTATGGTAGTAATAATTATATTATCATAATCTTGAAATATTTATTTTCTTCTTAAATAGTAATTCTTTATGTGATAATTGAATGCTATTTCGGTAAGTTTCCATGATTATAATGTTTTAGATTAAAGTGTTTAATTTAAAATAAAGTTATAATAGTAATTAATTGATTACATACAAATTAAATTTTGGTATGAAATTAATTAATTAATGGAAAGTTTTGATTTGCTATATGGAAATTGGTTTCCATATAAAGTGTATTTTAGATTGACCCAAGTTTTTATGGTATAATTGGATTATATCTTTTAAAGCCATAAATTAATGCATTATTTATTTTATGCTATGTATGGGTTGCTTAGCATGTCGGTTTGGTCATGGACTTAGGACCCTTTGAATGAATGCGATTTATTTTGGGTTTTGCACCGTTTTTGGTGATTAATTAAAATTGGGGACTGCGTGCCTCTTATCTATTATTGTAATGTAAATCCCTTCCCGAAATATGTACCACTTTTATGGTAGATAGGAAATGTATGTATGAAGAACCGAAGACTTCAAGAGTTGATGACCCGAAGACTTCAAGAGTTGAAGACTTGTATATGTATGATGGAAGCTTACATGTAATAGATAGGATTTTAATTTTTCACTATTCACTGTGCACGGTCAAAATTAGCTGGCTCAATTTTGACCATTTAGAAGTCCATGACCGATATCGAGTTTACTTTTCATGCACTTTATATATGTGATATATGTGAAAATGTTGCATGAGTAAAGTGAAACATACTAATTCTTAAAATCTTCTCTTTTATTAAATATTAAGTTGTAAGCGGTTAGGCCTCAAGAGTTGAGATTACCTAATCGTGGCTCTCCACCATCGTAAGAAATCAAATATTTTGCTTAGCACGGTGTCGGCTATGCCAACATAGGGGCAACGTGTTAATTTAAAATATTTTGATTTTCTTATTTTAAACATGTGATGTGGTAGCACTTAGAAACTTTGCTTTTCAAGAAACCACTAAAGGTGAGAAAAGTCAAGGTTCAACTCTACTTGTTACCAGGATGGTGGGTTTGACTTAATTGAGTCCATTGGGCTAAGATGCCCCTTAAGGTGAGGTTCAATGGGCCATGGAGACCAAGTTTAATAAAATCGAATCATGCATGAGATGTATTGGCACCAAGTTTAATAAAATCGAATCATGCATGAGATGTATTGGCAACAAGTTTAATAAAATCGAATCATGCATGAGATGTATTGGCAAGAGTTGGCCACTTACAAATTTTTCAAATTCCAAGATGCCCCTTAAGGTGAGGAATGAGATATTTTCAAATTCCAAGATGCCCCTTAAGGTGAGGAATGAGATAATTTCAAATTCCAAGATGCCCCTTAAGGTGAGGAATGAGATAAATTTGTAAGACCTCGATTACCCATTAGAAATCTTCCAACGGGATTTCCGTTTCTTACTTGAGAAGTGCAGGATTCGAAAAATTTAGTGGGAGGTACTGTTTGATTATATAATCGAAAATCAAATAGTTTAATAAAGAATCGTGTCTAATAATTAATGTTATTTTCTGTAGTTATTTTGAAATGGCTTTAAATCCTTTGTCAAAAATACTCGAAGAAAACAAACTTACTGGACCAAATTTCACTGATTGGCTCCGAAATTTGAGAATCGTTCTCAATTTGGAAAAGATCGGTTATGTTTTGGACTAAGATCCTCCATTGATTGGTATCATACCAGATGATGCTGATGTTGATCAGGTTGATGTTCATAATGCTGAGGTTGCAGCGTTTGATAAGTGGAAGGATGATGATCTGAGGGCTAAGAGTTATGTCCTTGCCTCTATGACCAATGAGTTACAACGTCAGCATGAAAAGATGCCTGACGCAAAATCTATGGTCAATCACCTACAAGAGTTGTACGGTGAGCATAGTAGGATTGCACGTTATGAGGTTACTAAGGCCTTATTTCGAGCAAAACTACAAGAAGGAGGAAATGTAGGAGATCATCATGTTCTTAATATGATTGGCTTATTGGAGAGATTGGAAGAATTAAATATCTTCCTTGACTCTGAGCTTGAAGTAGACTTAATTCTACAGTCTTTTCCATATTCTTTTGGGCCTTTCATAATGAATTTCCACATGAACAAGCTTCATTGTTCCAAATCTGATCTGCACAATATGTTGTGCACTGCTCATGCTACAATGAAGGGTATGAACACTGATACTGTTCTTTTGGCCTCTTCCAAGTCAAAGAAGAAGAGAAAGAACAAGAAGGTTTCTAGAGAGAGACCAACGGGGGGAGTGACCAAAACAAAAGGAAATGTTGCAAGTAAAGGAAAGTGTTTCCCCAAAACAAAAGGAAATGTTGCAAGTAAAGGAAAGTGTTTCCATTGCAACAAAGAAGGGGTTGCAAGTAAAGGAAAGTGTTTCCATTGCAACAAAGAAGGGCATTGGAAAAAAGGAAAGTGTTTCCATTGCAACAAAGAAGGGCATTGGAAAAGAAATTGCACAGAATATTGCAACAAAGAAGGGCATTGGAAAAGAAATTGCACAGAATATCTAAAGTCTTTGAAAGTCAAGGACAATGACAAACCTTCAGAAGGTATGCTCATTAAAGAGACTAGTTTTAATTGGTCTAAATAACTACTTCTTTGATAATATACCCAGAAGCAACTTCACATGTTTTGTGTATCGTTGCAGGATCTGAGAAGAAGTAGAGAGTTAACTGAAGATGAGATTGCTCTAAGGATGGGAAATGGAGCAAGAGTTGCTGCATTAGTTGTTGGAGATTTATCTATTCAGTTTTCATTTAATCATATTTAAAAGACTATTTATGTAATTATAGTATTTCAAACATTATTTCCATTCCTGTTAAGAATAATTATAGTATTTCAAACATTATTTCCATTCCTGTTAAGAATAATTATGAATTTTTCTTTTCGGAATAATGTTTATTACATTTTAATTATGAATTTTTCTTTTCGGAATAATGTTTATTACATTTATTTCAATAATAAATGCGATGACACTAGAATATCGTTAAATGGTATTTATTGTTTCAGTATGATTGATGATTAATAAATGAGCAATTAATACATGTTGATGTACATATGGTCCATTTAATGGATCTTAGATCCTAAATGGAGTTCCATCTAAGTCTGTTCTTAAGACACCATATGAGATATGTGAAACCTCGTTTTAAGTATGTTAAGATTTGGGTTACACGACTTGTATCAAAAGCCTAAAACAAACAAATTGGAAACAAGATCTGAAAAGGTAGAAAGATATCACTTGACAAAGAGTTTGTTAATAAATCTTCCTAGCCTAATCAGATTTAAGAATCTGTGCAATATGAACCAAGCGTTATGCCTCCTCTTTAGAGAAGTGTTAGACATATTTGTTTATTAGACATATTATAGTTGTCTTCATGACACAGAGAGTGTCTTTGCAATTGGAGATGATGTGTCTAGTGACAATCCTATCATTTACAAAGAGGCGATATCAGATATCGATTTTAGAATGTGGAACATCTGTTTTATCCATGTGTATAAAATGGTTAGTGGGAGTACGATCACATTTCTTGTATTATATGTAGATGACGTATTAATAACAAGAAATGACGTAAGCATGATGACTCCGATAAAAAGTTTGTTTATCTAAAATTTTCTATATGATAGATTTGAGATAAGTAGTCTATATCCTTGGGATTCGAGTCTATAGAGATAGATCGAAAAGATTAATGGGATTATCTCAAATTATGTACATAAAATATTGAATTTGTTCAATATGTTAGATTCTAAGAAAGGTTTTATTACCTTTCAAGCATGAAATCTATATCTCTAAAGTTTGTGTCCTGACACAACTGAAGAGAGGAATCACATGAGTAAAATACCATAGGCTTCAGCTATTGGTATCTTATATATGTGATATTATGTACAAGTTTTGATGTTTCTCATGTAGTGAGTGTCACTTGTAGACATCAATCAAATCCAAGTTAATAACACTAGACATCAGTTAAGTAACTAAGAGTTTAGTCTTAACTGATGGAAAACGAGTATTAAAGATTAAAGGATACACAAATTAGATTTTCTATCGGATCAGATGATAGAAAGTCTATTTTTATAATAGTGGTGCAATTAGTTGGAAGAGTTCCAAACAGGAAATGATTGCATATTCAACCACTGGAGCCGATTTCGTTACTACTATCATCTCCCAAGAGATTTCGTTGGAAATGGAGATATAGTAATGCAGATAATAGCATTTACGGATAACCTAGCAGATCCGTTTTCTATACCACTTATTCAGGAGCAGTTAGATCGGCATCTTGAGAAGATGAGGGTTACCGATTGGCTCTAGTGCAAGTGGGAGACTGTTAGACATGTATGCCCTAGGAGCCAGCATTTATTGTTTTGGGCATTAATTTCTTATTAAATAAATATAATAAATAATTGTTTTATTTATTTTATTAAGGCTTAGTTAATATTTGATATTATTCCATACAATCTTCTTAATTCTTCATTCTTAAGAGTTAAGAATATGAGTGAAGAAGAATTAATAAATGAAGTATTGTAAAAATGTTCCTAGTCATAGGAATTCTCATTGGGCATTAGAATTTCGATAAGACTAGTACATTGTCCTTCTTATGGTGAGTCTCATGCCATTTTGTATGAGATACAGAGAGTGGACATGTGGATGATTGTTAGAAAACAAGTCATTGAACATTAACTGACTACAACGTACCGCATGGTGTTTACCTACGTGTCATCAGTATGTTGTATGTTACAAGTATGCAATAATTCTTTTACTTGAGACGACATGGCTGTCTCGTACATATGGTGGACTAGTTTTTGCCAGTATGCGTCTTTTGTTCCTTAAGGGACTATAAGTGTACTTGGTGGCCTAGTTCAGTATTGTACGGAGACATGTGTGTGTTCAATAGAGGATTCACCGCCTTGAGGTAACAAGGATGTTCCAGTCTATTCAATTATAATACAACGAGAATCTCTGGCCAGAGTATAATGAAGTTGGACTTCAGGTTAAGAATATTGAATAGACATATTGACCAGGTTTATGGGTTTGACCATGTTTGACCATGACCTTTACCTGGTTCGGAACAAGTGTTGTGTGGAAGGAATGTTGCATGATATTTGTAACTGAAAGATTCATTATAATATATTAAAATATATTCATTGTTAACTAGGTAGTCATGACATACTACTAGGTGTCACTCATGACTTACGAGTTATTTAATAATGAGTTATTAAATATTACTCGTTGCTAGTTTGACTATGAACCTAGAAAGTCACACCTTAATGGTTCGTGGTAATGCTGAGAACTTTAAAAGAAATCGATAAAGAGTTATCGATATTAAATTAATACATTAATAATTGATTAATGGATTAATTCAATATTGGGTAGTTTTGGGCTTTTAAAGGCTAGCATCTTTGGGCCCAAACCAGGCTATATATATATATATAGCCTTACCCTATTTCGTGAGAGAGAAACAATACAGAGATTAGTCAGGGAAGAGTTTCACGTAGAAATCTCTGAGAGTTCTTGCGTGCCCGACCGGTGGACAGACTAGAGGTCGGACGATTGGACGGTTTTGATTCTGCCAAAGCACGCTTCAAGGGTAAACCTTTCTAACTTCCTCTTTAAACATAGAATCATGAAAAAGTGATTTGACGCTTCCGCTGCGCATGTATGTTTTTCTAACAAGAAACACGTACAATTAGTCCCTAGACCTATATGCAATGAAATTGTCCTAATCTAGCAAGTTTTTAGGCCTAATGGACATCTAATATAACATATTTCACACCTAAATTACCCCTCAAACACGGCTACTTTTGGCACTTATCATGTATTCTAATACATAATTTTGTACATTAATGATTTGAATGCCATGTCTCATGAAACATAAATGATAATACTTAGACTTATGATTCTGTGTATTCCATTGAGTGTTTATGTTTATTCTATTATATAATTCTGTACATTAGTAATTTCAATAACATACCTCATGAAACAGGAATGCTAATAGTTAGGGTAGTGATTCTGTTTATTTTATTGGGTGTTTATGTGTATTCTAGTATATAATTCTGTACATTAGTAATTTCAATACCATATCTCATGAAACAGGAATGCTAATATTTACGGTAGTGATTCTGTGTATTCTATTGAGTGTTTATGTGTATTCTAGTATTTAATTCTGTGCATTATTGGTTTCCAATACTATACACAGAATCTGTGTAAAGAATACACAAAATTCGTGTAAAGAATACACAGAATTTAAAACATAATGCATAGATAATTGTCACACACGTACACGTAACTAATCTTAGTGTTTACACTACTCCAATGGTTAACATTAATAATCCATAACCACAATATACATAATTAATAACTATAATGTACATATATAAATGATAACACCAAATACACAAACACATCAAAACCTACGCATAACTATCTTATACTACTCAAGTGATTAACATACATAATTGAAATGGATGTAAAGAATTCATGGCAGAATACACAAAATGTCTAAACAGAATGTACTGAATATCATCACAAAATACATAAAACTCATCTTATAAGTTAACAGCTGAACGGGAAACGAAATTTTCAAAAAAAAAAAAAGTCATTAATTAAAAAAATCTAAAACGACGTCGTTTTGGAAATAGTGCTCTAATTATGGAGATAAATATCTTTTTTCTTTTTGTGAATATTATTGACTCTATTACAATATAGTATTTGTTCATACATACCTCGTCCCCACTGGGGATTAAACCTGTGACCTTTCACTTGGGAAGGCTACCGCTATGTCGCTTGACCACAAAGCTTTTGGCATGGAGATAAATATCTAAAATTCCACAGATCTCAAAAAAAATTTGTTAACTTGCTCAAAAATTTTATCTTACGTGTCATCGAATGGTAACAAAGCACGTTACAATTAGTAAATGAAAAATATTGTTTTTCTCCTGCCTATTATATTGTATCGAGATTGTCAAGACCTTGTGATCTAGTGGCACCAAGTTGAACTTTTTATGAGATGTTATGGATTCGAATCTCAATGGAGGCGATATTAATTCTTTGTGTTTCAGTAGGTTAAGAGAGTAGTTATAAATAGATACTGCATTGTAACAAAGTGAGTAGTATGGAATTATGAGAGAGTATCGAACGGGTTCAGGTGGAAATCTGCCTGCACGAGCGGCCCAGCTGAACGAATTTACATTAGCATTTTGGAGGCTCAATTTTTTAAAAAACCCGTCAAATATTTGAGATATTTAACCTGTCGGATTTCAAAATATTTTAATATTTCAGTTTTGGAAAAAGAATTAAAATTATAAAATTTAATAATTTACTGAAATTAAATTTACTAATTTACTTTCATCCTTTCAAGTTTCAACTGACAACTACAATTCGTCAATTCTACAAACATAAATACAAAATAGAACGTATACCAATTTATACCATGAGTATACGTACATTAATAATAAATACTTTTAAGTGTTGCTTAAAAGTGTTGCTCAGGCTTTACCTACATATACCATGAGTATTTACTATCTTCCTGCAACGTTTTGTGAGCACTTGGAATGTATCATGAATCAGTATTGGTGGGGTTCTCATGGCAGTGGTGGTGGCGGTATTCGCTGGATGTCATGCAGTCGAATGTGCTGTTCAAAGATGAAAGGAGGTTTGGGTTATAAACATCTCAATAGATTCAATATTGCGTTATTAGCCAAGCAAGGTTGGCGCCTTCTAACTAATCCATCTTCTTTGGCAGCCCGGTTATATAAAGCTCGTTATTACCCTCATGCCGATTTTTTAGATGCGAAAATTGGAGCCAACCCCAGCTATTGTTGGCATTCCATTATGGCAAGCCAAGATATTCTTCGAGCTGGTTGTTTTAAGCGGATTGGTAATGGTGAGGCGACTCTAGTTTGGAAGCACCCTTGGCTTCCTGACTCAGAAGACCCTTACGTTCATACCGCTTGTTCTGATCAGAATGTGAATATGAGGGTATCTGCATTGATCAATCAGAATACAAAGGATTGGGGACTTGGACATTCTCCATAATCTGTTTGATAATCGTGATGTGGATCTGATTATGAAACTTCCGGTTGCAAGTCTTTTTGGGGACACTTGGTGCTGGAAGGGAGATATTAGAGGGCTTTATTCAGTCAAACATGGTTATAGATTGCTGAGCACTCTGCATGATGTTGATCACGTCACTTTCTCTGCATGGAATACGATTTGGAATTTAAAGATCCCTCCAAAAGTTTTTGAATTTCCTCTGGCGTTGTTTGCATGGTGTTTTGCCAACTATGATAGCACTTGCTTCGTGGATGGATGTGGAGTTAAACTGTCATCTTTGCCGGCAACATCCAGAAACTCTTCGTCACTTATTTTTTGATTGTTGCATGGTTCAGCCATTATGGAATGGAAGTAATTGCCCATACCCAGCTGTGGATGATGATTTGTGTGGCCTGGTTGACAAAGTGGATTACTCATGCAGACTATGGTCTTAAGATGAAGTGTACTGCTATCTGTTGGTGTATTTGGAAAAGTCGCAACGCACTGGTTTGGAATAATAAAGCTTGGAACCTCCATGATATTAATTTAGAGGTCCAAAATTTGTTTACGGAGTGGATTGATTCGTTGCCACAAGGAGGGATTGTCACTGACGCTACATTGAATATTGTTGAGCCGGTTATAAGTGACGGAACAGTGTGTGTATATGTTGATGCTGCAGTTTTTTTATGATACATGCCAAGCTTTTTACGGTGTATGTTTAAAGACGAGGTCGGGGGATTTTATGGCGGCGAAGAATGGTCATATTCGATGTTTGAATGATGTTCATTTAGCAGAAGCTTTTTGCTGTAAAAGAAGCTCTTGCCTGAGTTAAAGAGAGAGGTTACTCTAAGGCGGCCATTTTTTCAGATTGTCAAACAGTTTGCAGATTGCTAAACTGTACTTCACAGGATCTCTAGTTTGCAGGATGTGTTTTGCGTGAATGCCAAGTACTTCAACGATACTTTGAAACAGTGTCTTTCTATTTTATTCCTAGATCAGTGAACAAGATTGTTCATGCATTAGCTAGAGCCACTCGTTCTCAAACTGGTCCTCTTTGTTGGTTGTTTTCTGTTCCTCATTGTATTGAACATTTAATTTAATGCAAGTTATGCTTTTTCCTCCAAAATACAAAATAGAACATACAAATTTTCAGTTTAGTAACTACTAACTAAGCAATTATACTTAACAAAAATACAAATTCGCATCAAATTGAATAATAGACAAATACTCAAATGGACCAAATGATTAATGACTTTCTGAGTTTTGAAAATCAGAAATTAATCATCACAAAAGAATTCAAGCATCAAATATACAATCCTAATATTCTATTCTTCTTCCTAATAAAATTAAATAAGGTAAAAAGTTATCAAAAAGAATTACTGTTAGGAATATATTGTAATTGTTTTGATGAACCAAAAATATAATATTAGGCCCCCAATTTTATTTTGAGTCTAGTTTAGGATTACGTCGAATACAAGCCTAGTCAATTAAGTGGAAATTACAATAGTATAAATTTTAATTTATACTTGTAAGTCATTCGCTTCCACTTTACAAATTGAGAAGAATTTGGAAGATTGATCAAGACTCGAAGACATCCCAGAACGTGACAACATGGTTCGAATTGTAAGAATTAATTCTTTTGAAAGAATTAATTAATTCAAGATGAGGATATTGCAATTAAAAGTCAAAATTGAAAGTCAACCTCAAATGAGTTCTCTCACAAATATTTTAAGAGGCTAACTCATGCAAAGAAATATTTTTGGAGATGAGGATGACCTCATGGAGCAAAGTGCCGTGGTCAACCTTGACCGTGTAGAAGTTCAAAGAAGAGGATGACTTGCTCCAAGAATTAAATTGGTGATGAGGATGACCTATTAAATAAATAGGGGAGAGATGACTTTAAGTTGAGGATGAGTTAACATGAGGATGACTTGACTATTTTAAATTGAAGGATGACTTAGCCGATTGGAAGTCAAAAATAAGGATGAGGATGACTTAGTCTTTGAAGGTTAAAATTGAGGATGAGGATGACTTGGCTTCAAGGCTAAATAAAAGGGTCAACCACATTATTCATGAAGAGGATGACCGTGACTTTCAAAGAGGATGACTTGCTTGTCTTAATTAATTAAAATAGAGGATGAGGATGACCTACCTATTATTTCATGCAAGAAGGAGGAATTGCGTATCATCCAAAGGGGGAAGAAATAAATTCATTTAAGGCTAAGTATGGTGTGAACAAAATAAATAGGATGACCTATTTATTTCAAATGGAGTCCAACACTGCCAACAACACTTCTAAAAAGGGAAATATTATTTTTTCTAAATATGGCACGAGGATGACTACAAAAGGTGATTTCAAATATTCTTGCTACATGGAGCTGAAGATCATTATGAGAAAAGGCAGTGTACTTTTCGGTGGCATTAATTATGCTCAAGCAAGAGTCACCAAACAGATATATCTCAGAACAACCTGACTTATGGATTATGAACAAAGTAAGTGTTCACACTACCAAAGTTAAGGATGGATGGCTACAAGCTATAAGGAAAATTATGCTAGTGATTGAAGAAGAACGTTGGAGGACTATTAGAAGCAAATATTCAAATTCAACTGACAGAGCCATCAAAGTTGACGAAGACCATCTGAAGGCATTTAATGCTCTAAAGAATCATAACGGGCAAATAACTAATTTAGCTATATAAACCTAAGACGACTTGATGATAAAACAAGCACTTGAAAAGACACGGGGAACTACAACGGATGAGGATACAACATTAGCACTGAATACACAACAAGTGAGATCAGATTAGAAAGTGCTAAGTATTGAGCTAAACATGAGAGAAAATCAAGTCTTGAGAAGAAATATTTTATTTCTTGAAAGAAATTGTAGGATGTAGCTTTATGCAAAAAAACTCGGGGAAACTAAGTGTACCTGGGTGCAAAACACTTGGTTGAATAGCTTTGTGCGAATTACTCGGATGAGTGCAACTTTGTACAGAATACTCGTGGAGACTAAGTATAGCTGGGTGCAAAACACTTGGTTGAAGGGCGTAGCTGGGTGCAAGACGCTCATGAACGTAGCTAGGTGCAAGACGTTTGGGTTTGAGTGTGGCTATAGGCAAAGAGCATTCGGAGTAGCAGAGTGCTAGAAGAACACTGATTCACTATTGTATCTGGGTGATTGAAGATAGTGGAATCTCTCCTGGAAGAAGGAGAAAGTGGAGTAGGAGGATTACATCACCTCCAAACCACTATAAATCTCTGTGTCATTTACTTTATCTGCTCACATATCTGCTTGCATATTTATCCATCTGAGCATCACATGCATTGCATATTTTGTCACAGTTATTACACTAGTGCACATTGATTCACGTGACATCTTATTTGCATGCACAAGACATATTCCCTACTCAACCTCATCCTCATCCTCATCAAGCTTATTAGTTGTTATGCTACGAGCCCCACTATTCACTGCTTATACTATTTGATCTGGGTTTGATAGTTCTCACGTCCGCATGCGAGCCAAACTTTACATACTCATTATTTGAGTTATTCCTGACATTTCTAACATGTTGCATGTCGTGAAGCTCTTCATTTTTACGTAACTTTGTTTATAGCACTTTACGATATTATTATTTCCGTTGTGAAATTCAAGTTGAATTTATTCACTTGGATTTCCTCTGTTAAAGTGTTATAATATTTTTTGAAAAGTTAGAAAAGTCTATTCACCCCCCCCCTCCCCTCTCTAGACTTTTCCCGACCCTATCGGGACCAACAGTTACAATTGTAAAATTATAAATTTATAACAATTGAAATGTGAAAGTGTCAAATTAAACAGAATAAAGGGACAAATGGTGCTTAAAATGCTTTTTTTTTTTCTTCCATATCAAGTTAGGATTGGGGACAAATTGTTCAATGAGTTATGATATCAAGACCACACTACATAAACAACATACCAAAGCCCAATTTCATATTTTCAGACAATATGGTGGAACCATCATCATTGCAAACTTAAATTCTTAAGTTAGTAAATACTTAAGAATTTAAGAAACACACAATTACAAAAGCAAGCATAATGATAAAAGGAATAGGGAGATAAGGTTAAAAGGAGTAGAGAGATAAGGTAAGTGATATACATTACCAATTACCATTCAAAGATAAAGGTGCCAAAATGATTAGTGTCTTACTGAATATTGATACTTGGGGTAGTATTGAGTTCTTAGCTCCATTGAGCCACACTTACCAGCCAAGGAATAAGGGATTGAGGGTCTGAGCCTCTAAGTGACAATTATACACCCATCAAATATCAAAATCAATTAATCAAATACTTTAGATAACCAAAATACTGAGTAATTAAAATATTAAATGGAAGAAATAATATGTATACGGGTATTGGAGGCAGTGAAGAACCAACTCAACCAGTACCAACTCAGTGCACAACTTTGCGAGAAAAAAAAAACGTTTATAAGTTTGATATTTAAATTAAGGTAATACAATTACTTTTCTAAATGTTATATAATTTACCTTTTTCAAATCTTTCAACTTGATCTATGTTTTCTTCAATTGAGATTGGTTGATTGGTCAACCTCATCCAATATTGTGCACACACAAGTGCCTCAACAATTTTTGGAGTTAGAGAACTCCTAAAGGCATCTTGTATCCTCCCACTAGTACTAAATGTTGATGGTGATGCAACAACAAGTATATCCTTGACATTTTAGACAATACACGGAACCTATCAACATTAAGCTTCCACCTTCTCAAAAGGTCAATGCCACTCTCTTCCTCTATAATAGCCTCAGACAAATAATTTTTCAACTCAATTTTTTTTCATGCTCAATTCCTCACTCTCCAATCATTGCTTCTTTGACTGAGATTTTAATAAAGATTGAGGTCTCCCAACTGAAACTAAATTAGACAGTGAAATAGAGGGAACATGTTGTTCAGCCTGTTTAGCTGGTCAAATTGGATCAAACTTGATAGGAAAATTGACCACATAATTAGTATACAACTCCTTAAGGTCGGTCTTAACCTTCTCAAACAATGATTTACCATTTACATCACCATATAATTGAATAGATTGGTATGACATGTATTCTATTTTGTCCCTAGGGTTAAAGATATTTGCATAGAAGATCATAAAATTCATCTTCTCTGGATCACCCTAATATTTATCAAACTTTGCCACCATATTCCTTCTCATAATCTAAATAGTCTGATCACTGCTTGATTCAGCTCCCACCATATCATTTAATATGCATGACAAATCAAAAACCTTAGAGAAAAAGGTATTTGAAGTCACATACAAGGAACCAAATATCCTTATAGTCATTTCATAGAAAGATTTTAGAATTTTAACCAATGAAGCAACACAATCCCAATCTATGAAATTGGGTACATTTTCACCAAAATCGGTAGTAATAGATGTGTCATGATCTCCATACAATTCAAACACTTTTTGATAGAATAATGCAGTATGAAGCATCATGTATGTGGAGTTAGTTCCACCGTGTAGGAACATTAAGACTCAAATAATTTTTAGCTTCCACACCTATTAAATCAGCTAGGTCCTTAAACTTTTGAAGACATTAGAACATAGGAAATTATTTTCTTTTGTAGTTTTCACTCATTGTCAATGAAATGTGCAATTATGCATATATAATTTATCCTCTATACAGAGGTCCAAGTATCAATAGTGATACTGACCCTTTGACTGTTGCTCCTAAAAAACTTCTTTAAATTTATCATCTCATTAGAAAAAAAAAATCTTGAATATGTCCCCATTGACGGTCCATCTTGAAGGGATTTTAAACCTAAGGTAGGAAATATAAACAAACTTCATAAAGTCCTAACCCTCAATAAACCTAAAAGATAGTCAATCAACAATAATTATTTCAACTAAGGCTCTCCTTATTAGCTCATGATCAAATACTCAGGTTTCCAACACTTCTTTAGTGCCTTCACTACTCTCAATTTGATAAGTGTTTATTTGTCCATATTTTTTTCCTTGAATTAGATTATTTTGTTTGCTAATAATTACAATTTTCATGAGAATTAGTGCTTATGAGTGTTATTTTGCAAGGAATATGAGTTGGAAGGTTTTGGAAGCAAAGATGGGTACTTTTATGCATTTTGGTGGTCATTGAAGTCAAATAGGAGTCAAATATGAAGTTATAAAAATGGATGCACCACTTCTAAGGAAGCCTAAGAGTGGTGTTTTCAATGGTGTTGGTCATTTGGGCAAACCAAAACAAAAGAGAAGCAAAAGATCAAGGTGTTGCATTTCTCGCATTGATGTTGACGTCTTAGTATTTGGACCATATCTCAGCCTAGAAATGTCCAAATGAGATTATCCGTACGCCTTTAGAAAGGAAACTTGAAGGGCTACAACTTTCATACAAACCTCAAAGCCTAATTCTGAAGTTAAAAGGGTCAAAATCAGCCTACAAACCGAAGTCCCGTTGTAGAGAGATTCTGGGCGCGTCAAGAATTATTATCGACGCGTCGAGAATTGGCAGAAAGGCCGTTTTAGCATTCTGTAAATGCTCGACGCGTCGAGCTTCCCAGATCTGCGAATTTCCAGCCCGTCTCTACTCCTATTTAACCTTGTTTTCACCCATAGTCGTTCCCTACTCATTTTCTACTCATTCCTTTCATATCTTGGTGTTAAATTAGGCTTAGATTTAGTTTTCTAAACATATTTGAAGATTGCAATCTTGGATTTGAAGCTTGGATTCCAACATTTCAAGATTGTTCTTCTCATTTCAATCTATAAGTTCTCTTTCCTTTTATCTATTTTCTTGTGCAAGATTTATATTTATTACTTGTGTTTATGTGTTCCTTATGCTATTTAATCATGAGTAGTTAGTTTATGGACTTGAGTTAGGGTTGTATTATCTATTTTGATACTTAAGTTGTGATTATTGTGAAAAAAGGGAAGAACCTCAACCTAGGGTTCATGTTTTTATGAGGGTATTGTGTTTGAATCTTGTTAATGTTTGATGTACACATTCATTGGCATGTATTTGGAGGATTCCTTGCCTCATCGAGAGTTGGGTGATGAAATCGATCCACCCCTTACATAAACCTAATTTTTCCTATGAAAATAGGGGAAATTGGGGATTTAAGATGCTTTATGTGCTTGATGGACTTGGAATTGATATACCATGAAAGTGGGGCAATTCCTTGTTCTAATCTTTGTTAACTTGCTCACGTGAGTGACTTATATACTAGGATACCCATGTGCATTCCCGACTGACTCTTTGGTTATTTGTTCTCCCTAACCCCGTTGGTTGTTGAAGCATCTAGATGATAATGCTCCCTAGCTTGAGTCCTATTTCTTTATTTTGTATTTATCTCCTGTCCATATGTGTTTGTTCTACCTAGTTGTTGTTTGCTTAGCTTCTTGTTGATCTCCTTGTGCTAGTGCCTAGTTTTGTGATCGCATATTGTGTGCCATAAACCCCAATCCTTAGTGGAACGACATTTCACACCCGTACACTCACCATCACTCATTTTTGCTACGGCCACAGTTCTAGTAGAAGTAGGGGTAGGTTGGAAGGTGAGAAAAGACTACCTAGTATCCTTAGAGTGAGGATTTTTATGGTAACATAAGATGTGATGTCTCAAAGAAGAAGCCACATGTTTCTTGGACTCACATGCAAAAAACTTTGCACAATATAAGCACTTGCCTTTGATAGCCATCCCCTCAGTGTTTTTTTTTATTTTTTCAAAGTAATCTCATACAAGAGATCTAGTCTCAACCTTTTTCCTTTTCTTTGGAATAGATGGCGGCACTAGCTACTAAGATGTATTTGTTTCTCAAGCTTAGGCTTCCACCTCATGTTCCTCACTTGATGGAGGAAGATGTTGACTTCAAGACACACTAATACTTTCCATCTAAAAATAGGAAAGTATTAGTAAATGGAAATCTCTCTAAATCTCAAACAAATCAGAAACAACAATTAGGGACTCAGGTAGAAAAGCACATAATTAGACAAATATATCTAGAACCAGGCACTTAAATAGACAGAGAATTGAGAGAAATCTATAATCAGTCACTTAACAATTTTTTATTTTTTTTAAAGGAAACACTTAACAATTAAAAAGTTCATCATGTATCATTGTATCTAGATTACACACTTAGAGATTAATGTCTTCATTTAAGGGTCATATATCCATAAACTTACAACATACAAAGAAAACCAAAATTAGGCACTTCAAAAGTTCATCATGTATTTGAATTTCATAGTTAGGGGCTTTCACCAAACATGAAACTCACAGATGGCATAAATAACCAAGGACAATTTAAGGGACATATCAAATTATCACAGATGACATAAATAACTAGACTTCCACCACCATACTCCCCCGGCAGAATCCATACCCAAGCATCCTCAAGTTGTTCCTTTCAAACCCCCACAGCGCTAACCACCAGCTCTGGCTCAATGAACACATATCCGATGGTGCTTCGCCGCATGACTTGTGGCTCTACAAGTAACAAAGCATTGATTGCATGTGCAGAAGATTCTAAGCCTACATGCTACTCTCAAGTCGTGAAGAACTCTAGATGGCGAACGTCGATGGACCAAGAGTTCAATGCCCTATTGCATAACAACACTTAGAAATTGGTTCCACCTAACCGGGATATGAATGTGATAGAATGTAAGTGGGTGTTCCGAGTCAAGATAAAGGCTGATAGATTAATTGAACGTTACAAGGCTCGACCTGTTGCCAAAGGGTTCAATCAAGTTGAATGAGAAGATTACTTTGACACTTTCAGTCCAGTGGTTAAGCCAACTATAGTAAGACTTCTCTTATCTCTTGCCATAACAAAAAACTGGTTAATCTGCCAACTTGATGTTCACAATGTCTTCCTAAATGGCTTTCTAAGTGAGAATGTTTTTATGAAGCAACGGTGAGGGTACCTAGACAAAGATTTTCGCAATCATGTCTACAAACTATAGAAATCACTCTATGGCTTGAAATAGGCACATCGTGCATCGTTCAAGCATCTTCATGGTTGCTTACTTTGTTTATCTATAGTTTTTGGGTGATGCGTACCTAATGATGCATATTTGTGTGGTGCATTTTCTAACATTGAGTGGTGTATTTTTGTATACATAGTGGTGCGGGCGCACTGACACCTGATTATATATATATATATATATATATATATATATATGTATATATAATTATACACACACACACACACACACACACACACACACACACACACATATATATAGTATAAATGCAAAGTTAATTCCATAAATGATCCTTCGACTATTGGCTTTTACCAATTTTTGTCCTCGACTTTTAATTTGACCAAAGTTGGTGCCTTAACTATTGATTTTATACCAATATTGGTCCTTATGTTTAATCTATGTTAAATAGATGTTAAAATTGAGGGCAAAAAAATGTAAAATCAAATATTTTAACTCTAGATAAATTTAACATATTGAGGAGGGGAAACAAAGTGAAGAAGAAAGGTTAAAATATTTGATTTTACATTTTTGCCCTCAATTTTAACACCTATTTAACACAAATTAAATAGAAGGCCCAAAATTGGCACAAAATCAATAGTTAAGGGACTAACTTTGGTCAAATTAAAAGTCAAGGACAAAAATTGGTAAAAGTCAATAGTCGAATAACCATTTCTGGAATCTATAAATGCATAATATTTGTATATTTACCTAATAATTAGTATGATAATTATGAAATTAATTACACAGATATTAGTATAATTTACTAATAATTATTATGATAATTAAGCTAATAACTATCATAATAATAGTATAATTACAATTAAGCATGGGTCGTTGAATTATATATATATATATATATATATATATATATATATATATATATATATATATATATATATATATATATATATATATAA
>NC_044921.1:4635850-4646326 GCF_003576645.1 Ipomoea triloba | reverse complement strand
TATATATATATATATATATATATATATATATATATATATATATATATATATATATATATATATATATATATAAAATGTATAATATTGTGAGAAGAAAATAAATTATTATGTTAATTAAGCTAATAATTACACATATATTAGTATAATTACAATTAATTCATTCAGATATGGAGGATGAGGAAAAAAAGTAAAAGCGATATGGTGAAAAAAATATACTTAGGTATACAAATATAATTGCATAGATATTAGTATAATTGTCTAATAATTATTATTGTAATTAAACTAAACATGGGTCTTTAGATTTATTTTTATAATAATTATAATAAAATTGTTTTATCTTTTTTTCTCAGATTTATTTTAGTAATAGTATAATTACATAAATCATATTACATATCGATTTTTAAAGATAATTATAGACAAACAAGTCATATTTTATTCAATTAATTGAGTGATACTTTTGCACTAATTTTATATTCAAATAAATGTACACTTTCAAATACTATAATTGTTTATAATTTAATCTTTAATTTTATTATCTAAATATCTAAATATATAATAAAAATTTCACATCTGCATCACACGGATAATTGAGCAATTATTTGCTCAAATTCAAACAACGATAACATCACAAAACATAATTGATCCAATCCATTTCATCAATTACACTATATAATATTCGTTGTTATAATTTTATATAATTATATATCGATTCAAATATTTTTAAAATATTATAACAAAATCATTCTGTGTAATGCATGGGTGAAAATACTAGTACTATAATAATAACAACACATCAATAAGTGATTTTTGTAGGGGAACGTAACAATACTTTTTTTATTCTCAATTTAGTATTATTCTTTTTCTTCTCATCTCCCAATCCACGAATGACAACGTGTTGCATGATTTGTTTTTTTTTTTTCCTTTTTTTTTTTTCATGAAAAAGGAGTAACTTTCAAATTGCTATATTAATGTTGCCTTGATGATATGCCATTCTTGAATTTTATACTATTGATAACTCTTTCTTTCTCTTTTTTATTTTTATTATTTTTATTTCTTATTATACTATGGAAAACAACTAAAAAAACTAGATATTACTATATGACGGCCAATCAATACCTACAAAATTCAAGGGAGGTCAAACTCTAGGTAGAGGTTTGGGGAACTCGTATAACCACCCAATCTCTAAATCCTGACCAAATGAAGTCATTCCGTTAGTTGACACAATAATTAGCTTCGTGATGAATATGGAATTGTTTGCACTATCAATCTTTCTATAACAAATCTTAGGTACATATATAGCTTAGCTTTCAAAATGAGTGTTGGTGATCATGGAAAGATTTTTCCTATAAAGGGTGGTAAATAGATATTAACTGATTGGGTTAGTGAATTTTGACTAGTTGATATTATTAGTTGATTGTAGAAAAGTATTTTGTAAAATAGTTAATAGCTTATTACATGCAAAATGATCTTTTCAAAAATTTAATTGAAAAAGCTACTTTGAGCAGTTTTTTGAATTTTAGCATTTTGAAGAATAATTTGTTACAAAAAATTAATTAATCAAACACTCATATTAATTGTTTAACCAAGTCAAATAAGTCAAAGTTAACTGATAAACTAATTATGTTACCAAATGACCAAAATCTTTACAATAACTTGTGAATCACTTTTTAACAAAACATTATCTCTAGAGCCTTTCTTCCAACTAAAGAGAAACTAATAAATCACCCAGAAAATAAATCACCCAGATCAGATCACGTGAACTACTTAAGATGAATGATCTAATCAAATATAATCGGATGAAAATATATAATAACTAAAAGTACAAACAATGACATTTCAACAATAATACAAACATATAATCCCAACATATATAATTAAGCTTAGCCATCCAGTACTTCAAACAAAAGTGACAGTAGTACAAAACACATGATAATCACGAACAAGAACAACTACAAGTCTTATAATATAATACAACAAAACACTGATACATGGAAATTAAAAACATCATTAGAAATAGTTAAGCTGGCAGCAGTAATAACCATGCATGCATAACCTGCAGTTTAGTTTAGTTCATTCATATATAGATATATTATATTTATCTGTCTTGAAGATTGGGTTGCATTGGCTGCACACTGAAGGTGAATGGCATCTGAGATTCATAGTCGTTGCTCTCTCTCTGGTTGAACACTTCCCCCATCTCTCCCAAGTTCCGATTCATCGCTGCTATCTCCAGTTGCCGCTGCATCCAAATTAAACGATAGTCATGTCAAACGCTTACCACTACGCCAAAAACTATAGCTCGTGACTTGGCTATACCACTTTTTAGAATCAAGTCCTTACCACTATACCAAAAGTTATAACTACTAAGCCAGGGTGTTGGACTTGACCATATACCGGACTCCACCCAACAATCTCCCTAACCATATGGTGTTGGACTTACCGGCCTCCGCCCAACACACCACCCACTGATCACCCCTTTCGGGATAAATTTATATATTTTATAAATGGCTAAAAAGTTGTGTTTTAAAAAACTATAAACTCATAATTTAAAATTTATAAGGGTGTATTTGGTTCAAACATTAGAATCGGAATGGTAATGATAATCAAATACTTGGTAATGGTAAATTGGTAACGAGTTTAGGTAGAATGAATCACTTTGTTTGGTGGTAAATATGAATTAGAATCAAAATAAATAAATAAATATATATATAATACAGATATATACACATACATATATTAGGATGCAAAAGTCTCCAACCAAACACACCCTAAGAAAGTATTAGCTAAGGAAATTTTGATTTGACATTTGAAATTATAAATATGATAATTTATGGACAACATAACACAAATAAATAAATAAAATAGGCTAAATTAAAGTAGTGATAATAAATGGATTAGAAGAACACTTACCAACCGGTAACTAAGTTGTTCATTCTCTTCTGCCACACCTTGACTCTGATCATACTTCTTTCCAGCATTAATAAACAAAAAAAAATATAACACTTTTAGCACAAATCAAACTAAACAAAGTTACAAGCTACTCTTCATCTCACAATGACAAAAAAAAAAAAAAAAAAGATGGTCATAAGAACATGAATAATAATTAATATTGGTTTTTGCTTACTCGTTTTGTAAGGTTCCTCCAGACTTCCATCTGTGACAACAAGAAAGGAGAAACCAAGATTGAATAGGAAATTCAGAATAATAATTTTATTATGGTAAAATTAATTATCACAGAAGATCATCAGTATATGCATGGTGTGAAAAAACTTAATTATTGCCTGCTTCTCAGAGATGCTCCCCAGCCCATTTTGAAGGGCATCCTCCAAGATCATAAGCTCTCTGTAGTTCAGAGATGAAATATCTTCTCCCTTCAGGTGCCTAAAACATCCATAAATGCTCAAACAACATCAGATAAATGCATGCAGTCTGTCTAAATCTCATTTTTCTGCAATTTTAAGGTTTCAAATCAATAATAAGAAATGCATGGGATTGTTTATTATAAGTAGTTTCACCTCAGCTCAATCTGCATGTTGTCATTCTCTTTCTTGATTCTGTTGATTTCATTCTCCAAATTCTATTGTATTCCAATAGAAAACAGGAACATTATTAAATAATCAAGATTAAGTAGGATTGAAAGGGGAGAAAAGGGTAATAAACATTAATCTTTTATGATAGTTTTATTTGATTAATTTATAGTAAAATTAGTCAAAGCAATGATGTCCCATATTGACACATATCACAAACAACATCATTTAAGACACCATCATTCTGGACACCCAGCTGGTTAGGTTGGAAATTCCAGATTTTTCAACAGTGATTTGATGCAAAAACTTTAGAGAAAATTGATGTTTTCCCATCTGCATGTTACAAGTTTGTGTCTCTAGGTTAATTAGCAAGCTCTACAAACTTAGGACCTGCAGGTAAAAGGCAGTTCATGGCATCAATGGATCTTGTCAAAGGGTACTTTAAAAAAAAACACTTATTTAGATTTGCCTTTAAAAGTACTACATACTCAAACAAAACCAGGCTGAAAAGACACATAGTTATATATCAATATTTTGCAAATAAAGGGAAAAAGGGAATAACATGAATACCCATTTCTTTAACTCAACCAGATCTGTCATTTTGATGTAACATCCTAGCTTAGCATTTCTTTGTAGAGAGAGATCTGACTATCATCTGGTCTGGTGAGAGAATATAGGGTCTAGAGAGCTGAGATATCACAGGGAAAGTGCATCCTATTTCTAGATCTCCTCATACAATTCTTGTTTAACATGTTTCTAGCAAAAACCCTTGCTTTTATCCCATAGTTCTTGCACAAACCCCTCTTTGAATTCTCTTGCCATTTCTAGATCTGCTCATAGATTTCATACTCCAATCTTCTTAACACACTTTTAGCAAAAACAAAACCCAACCCAAAAGGACTAACCCCACCAAAGCAAGATAGCAAGAGATCCATACTTGTAACCACTTACAAAGTCACGAATTTGAATCCTTGACCCCTTGATTTGAGCCGGTTAGTTATGAGTAACCTAGACTGGTTTAGATTTACCCTAAAGAGTTGCAGGGTTTCTTTTGTCATCCAAAAAAAAAGGGTTTCTTTATCATTTAATTTCATTCTTGAATGGAGTTAAAGAAAGGGGTTTTGAGAAAGAATTGAACCTCATGCTTGGCATCCCACAATCTTTTCCCAGTGAGTTTGTGGTATTGATCCAGAATTTCCACAAGCCTTCAATTGCAAACAAGAAGGAATTCAAGAAACAATAACACAATAATTACAGTTTCTTTAAGCAAAAAAGCCAAAAGAGATATATAGATACATACGGGGAGCTGGAGAACTCATGCATCTTGCCGGAGCTGCCGAAGATGATGACCGACACGCGTGCATCGCACAGAACGCTGATCTCCTTAGCTTTCTTGAGCATCCCATTTCTCCTCTTGGAGAAAGTCACCTGCCTGTTACTCGAGTTCTCTATCCTCTTTATCTCAATCCTTCCTCTCCCCATTTTAGATCTCTCTAAGGAATGAAGAAGAGAGTTGAATTGGTTTGGGAGGAAGAAGATAGGAATAGGGTTTGTTTAGATAGAGATGGAGTAGAGGAAGTCATAATAACAATGGGATTTCCATTTTAGGTTTTGCAGACAAGTAACTTTCATGGGTTTCAGCCAAGGCTGTCCTTTTCTAGGACTTTGACGCAGACTAAACCTAATAATGTAGTGTTTGTGTCACCTCACCTTCTTCAATTCTTGGAAATTTGAATTTGATTATTATTAGCTAACCTAGGTTGTTCGCACCTTCTTATCTTTTGGTTTCTCTTTTTCTCCATCTCTACCTTCCCCCTTAAGCTATATTGATGAAAATACTAAAACGTTTAATTAGTAATCCGATGTAAGGTTCATGCATGTTTATTCTCTGTAATAAACACATCATAAAAGATGAGAATATTTCGATGCCTTGTGTTCCTTAGTATTGTGGTAAAGATTTTATGGGCAAAAACTTGTGTGAGTGGTCTCTGGGTCCTTGTCCGTAAGATGAGTCGGTCAAGATGAAAATGTAATACTTATATTGAAAAATATAATATTAATAAGGAATGAAATGTTCATTACTTATATGATAAAATGTAGGTAATACTTTTAATGAAAAATGTAATAATTTTACATTTTGGTTTAAAAGTATTACATTTTTCCTCATAAACATTACATTTTCTCTTATAAGTAACCTATACTTGTCAATACTAATAAAGGAAAATGTAATACTTTTGATGAAAAATATTACTTTTTCCTAAAGTATTACATGCATTTTCCTTTATAAGTAAGGGACACTTTATTCATGATTAGTATTATATTTTTCAGTATAAGTATTACATTCTCATATTAATTCTACCTGACTCGACTGATCTCACAAATAAGGATCCATAAAACGGTCTCATCCAAGTGTGACTTAATATTATGTAGTTTTCACATTAGAATTCCAAGTATTTAGCCAATTTTTTGGTAAGTAACAGGCGAAGTGTGTCATTTTTTTTTCTGGTAAATATGAAAAATAAATATGACACACTTTGCATGTTCTTTTTTTTTTTTTTTGGTTAGTAACAGACAAAGTGTGTTATTGAGCGACTCAAATCAAGAAGCTCAATAGATGATAACTAGTGCTCAAATGCACTTAGTTTTCATAGTTATTTCTTATCAATTTGGCCTATTTCATGTTCATCTTGATAGAATTTGGTACTTAGTTAATTAACATATGATTTTCAGGAACTTCGGGGCAAAAAATAATAAAATATGACACTCTACAAAGAGTCAGAAGCATTTTGACCACAACCATGTCATTCGGAATCCGATTAGGTGAAGTGTCAAATGAAAACCAAGCAAGTCCACTACAACTTTCATATTCAGAGTTTTAAGAGATTCAGGACGAATTAGCCGAAAAATCAAGAAGCAGAATATGTCATGCCCCAAAAATGCAACCCCGTGACACACTGATAGTTTTTTTTTTTTTTTTTTTTTCATATCTGCATAATGTAAAGTCCAATTAAGGTGATCTAGGTGTCCATAGAAAATTAAAACAATGTGTTACAACTTTCATGTTTAGAGTTTTCCAAGGTTCAGAACATATAGCAAGTCCAAAATCGAGGACAAAGTTCAACACGCCTGTGTCACCTAGGCAACTTTATTAGGCAGTAAAGGACACGACTGCGCCATGCCACAAGCTGCGCATCGATCACGAAAAAAATGGGGTTTAAGTCAAAATTTAGATATTTTTGAAGACTTTTCAACCTTAGGCTTCAAGAAATGTTTCAAGATCCTCATGTGGATGAAAACCACTCTTGGGAAGACTTGGAAACAAGAATTCTTCATGGATCAAGGGGTTTTCTATGCTTCACAACTTCCGTTTCTTTAATTTCTTTTGTGCTTGCCTCCATGTTTAGAGGCTAAACGATGTAGTACTTGGATTTATGGTGAACCCTAGGATGAAGCCGGTCTTGATTGTTTCTTGCCAATTTATAATTGTTTTTCCTTTGATTCAATTGCGTTTCTTTATTCATCTTGAGTCAATAATTGCTAGTGTATTGAATTCTTGATTGGTGCATGAACTATGCAATAGCAATATCCTTAGTGAGTGTAGATCTCACACAATTGGAAGGAGTGGATTGCAACCCTAGAGGTAGGATGACATCAATCATCTGTGTTTGAGTCAAATCGTTTAGTATAACTTATAAAATGTTAATGCAATCCTTAGGAAGGTATTGGTGTAAGAGGGATTCTAATTAATCAACATAGGGACTAGCTATTAATACTTTTGAGAAACATATTAGCAAGAAATAGAAGGTCTCACGGTCTTTAAAATGAACAATTAGTATTGGCATGTATTTGTTGTGGTCAATGATATCCTAAGGGATCCAGAGATACAAGTACCATTTTCTCACTGGTTGATCCCCTAAATTTCCCTTGCTTTTGTTTGTTGATTAGTCATTCATTTTTACTTTTTCTTGATTCTTCTCCATAATTTTTAGGCTACATATTAACTTGATGGATAGTACTAGTATATGTAGTCCCTGTAGATATATACGATACTCATTACTCCACCCCTATACTCTGAATGATAGTTGTACTTGCCTAGATGTATTTGTATAGTTGTAATTTGAGTATCACGTTTTTGACATCATTATCGATGACTTACGATATTTTGAATTTCTATGTTTTATTAATCTAGCCATTTTATTTTCCTTAATTTTTCATTTCTATCTTTCAGTTATTTTTGCAAGAACGAGCTTGAGACCATGTTGGAGCAACATAGAAGCATGTCCGACTACATGCACCAACTTTCTTTTTTTCAGGTGCCTAGTCTAATATTGTTTGGCCTGCTATGGCTGCAAACAACTTTGAGATCAACCCAACATGATTCATATGGTCCAACAGATGGTGCAATTTGGCGATCTACAGGATGAGGATCCTAATGCCCATTTGGCCAACTTCCTCGAAATCTATAACACTTTCAAGATATATGGGGCTTCTGATGATGTCATTCCAATTCAGTTGAGGTTATTGGAAAGAGTGAATTGCAACCCTAGAGGAAAGATGACATCAATCCTCCGTGTTTGAGTCAAATCGTTCAATAAAACTCACAAAATGTTAATGCAATTCTTAGGAATGGCTTTGATTTAGAAAGGATTCTAATTAATCAATCTAGGGATTAGTTGTTAATATTGAGAAATATATTAGCAAAAAATAGGATATCTCGTGATCTTTGGAATGCATAATTAATTATTATTGGCATGTATTTGTTGTGGTCAATAATATCATAGGGGATTCATAGATCCATGTACAATGTTCTCACTAGTTGATTCCCTACATTTTCCCTCGTTTTGTTTGTTCATTAGGGCATCCCCAGTACAGGATTGTTTGTGGTTTTTAGTACAGTAAAAAGCACAAGGATCGGTTTTTAACTAATGTGGACAATGGTTTTTGGAGGTTGGGTCGCCCTACAAATTGGAGGTTTTTGTTAGATTAAAAAAAAAAACAAAAAACAGTGAGACGCAGTTACATCTCACTGACCAACCAGCGGGCACATGTAACACACACGCCCGCTAGGGCGCTTCACTCCGAAGAGCAACGGTTACTTTTGTTTTGTTTTTTTTTTTCTTCTTCCCATGTCAGATTTTGTTTTTTTCCTTTAGTTTTCTCTCATTTTTTCCTTCATCTTCTCTCTCTTAGTGTCATCTAAAAAACCACAAATACCTAAAACTATTAGAGCTACGGAGATGCCATTAGTCATTCATTTTCATGTTCTCTTAATTTTTCTCCAAAATTTTTAGGCTACATAATAAAATAATGAAGTGTTCTAGTATTCGCAGTGACGGAGCCACTGTGGGAGCAGCTGCCCCCACTTACCCCAACCCCACCCCATATATAGCTCTTGTATGTATATATGTATATATAGTACATGTTATAGTATAAATATATACAAACAGACATGGTAAACATTGGATAAGCTAGACAATGTGGTAGATACGTGTGTTGTCATGCACAACATCCTTGTGTTTGAATCTTACACACATTTCCTTTTTGGAGCTTTTTGTGACTTTCATGGCTTATATATATATACTAGTTTTTCTTATGCGCGATGCGCAAAAAATAAGTGCCCAATATTAATATTTTATATTAAAATTTTAAATTTATTTAGATTTTAGATATTTAAATTATTGTAAATAATAATAATAATGCAAAATATTTTTTATAAATTTTATATTTATATTTTAAGAAATAACTAACATATAACTCCAATATTCCAATATATAATGTGTATATATTATTATTATTATTGAAGAAAATAAGAAAATATATAATGGATGCATGTGCATGGTAACAATAGTAGAAAAGATAACGGAAGTTATAACGGTAGGGGTATGTTTGTCTAATATATTGTAAAGTAACACTTATTATGTTTATATATATATATATATATATATATATATATATATATATATATATACTAGTTCTTCTTATGCGCGATGCGCAAAAAATAGGTGTAAGATATTAGTGTTTTATATTAAAATTTTAAATTTATTTAAATTTTAATATAGTAAATAATAATAATAATAATAATAATGTAAAATATTTTTATAAATTGGATATTTATATTTTAAAAAATAACTAATATATAACTCTATTATTTAATGTGTATATATTATTATTATTATTATTAACTCTATTATTTAATGTGTATATATTATTATTATTATTATTGAAGAAGATAAGAAAATATATGGTGGATGCATGTGCATAGTAACAATAGTGGAAAAGTTAACGAAAGTTATAACGGTAGGGGTATATTTGTCCAAAATATTATGTAGTACAACTTTTATAGCATAATGTACAAAAAAACTCTATTATTTAATGTGTATATATTATTATTATTATTATTGAAGAAGATAAGAAAATATATGGTGGATGCATGTGCATAGTAACAATAGTGGAAAAGTTAACGAAAGTTATAACGGTAGGGGTATATTTGTCCAAAATATTATGTAGTACAACTTTTATAGCATAATGTACAAAAAAACTTAATGGAAAAAACAGACATAAATGAGGGGTATAACCTTCATTCACATTTATTATGTGTTTAGATTATATATATATATATATATATATATATATATATATATATATATATATATATATATAGGATCGCGTTCAGGTGCGTACTGGCCGCCCAGGAGAGAACTGCGGATGAATCACAGCGCGCCACGTGTCCGGAATGTAGTTGCACATAACGTTATAACTAGGTGCACGTAATGTTATAACTAGGTGCACATAGGTGCACCCAGGTGCATAAATGTTAACAAGGCAAATTACTTGCACCTGCAAGTGAAAATAGGTGCACACGTGCAAGTAAAATGTATTACAAGTGCAAGTAAATTGTACAATGAACATCAATACTAAGTGCACCTAATGTTATAACTAGGTGCACCTA
>NC_044921.1:4545591-4635718 GCF_003576645.1 Ipomoea triloba | reverse complement strand
TGAGCATCAATACTAAGTGCACCTAATGTTATAACTAGGTGCACCTATTGCTATAACTAGGTGCACATAGGTTGCAACCAGGTGCATGAATGTTAACAAAGTAAATTACTTGCACAAGTGCAAGTAAAATGTATTGCAGATGCAAGTAAAATGTATTACAGGTGCAAGTGAATTGTACAGTGAGCATCAATACTAGGTGCACCTAATGTTATAACTAGGTGCACCTAATGTTATAACTAGGTGCAACCTATGTTATAACTAGGTGCACCTGGTTGCACCCAGGTGCATGAATATTAACAAGGTAAATTACTTGCATTTGTAAGTGAAAGTATTTGCGAAAATAGATGCATGAATATTAATAAGGTAAATTACTTGCACTTGTAAGTGAAAATAGATGCGAAAATATGTGCACTTGTAAGTGAAACTAGGTGCACTTGTAAGTGAAACTAGGTGCACCAAAGTTCCAGNTGGCCATGTGACAAATTTTACTTTGTGACCAGTTGAGTTACCCATGTGGTCATGTGAGCTACTCATTGCACACTGTGAAGGGCATATGATGAGTTTTTTTAACAAGTTTTCTACAAGATCGAATTGATAATTAAAAAATATGAATTAAAAATAGTGTATTAATTCTGCCAAAAAAATAGATTATTAATTAGAGTGGTTGCCAACAAACGGGAGTGGGCCTAAGCCGGCAAATTATGCTATGGATCCGGGTCCACCTTGCAAACCCAGGTCTATGTTCATAATTTAAAAACTCTATGTTCACAATTTTAGAACTATATGTTCAAAATTTTAGAATTCTATATTATATTCACAATTTTAAATCTTAATCCAAAATTACATTACTCAATATTCACAATTTTTGAACTCTATATTCACAATTTTGTTATATAGATTCAAAAATTGTGTTATACTATTGAATATAGAGTTATAAAATTGTGAATATAGATTTTTAAAATTGTGAACATAGAGTTCTGAAATTGCGAACATAGAGTTATGAAATTGTGAATATAGAGTTCAAAAATTATGAACATAAAAATTAAAAATTGTAAACAAAATTTTAAAATTGTGAATATAGAATTCTAAAATTGTAAGGTGGACCTGGTTCCATGGGATAACAATTGACCTAAGCCTCGTCCATGCAAATCACAAGTCTCTTCTCTTTTCTTTTCAAAAACTTGGATTCCTGCAAAATATTCCCAAAAAACTTTCATTAAAGTTGTCCTAACTTTTTTTTTTTTTTGAAAGGTCCTAACATATGTATATACAAACGGTAACATCTTTCAATAAACTATTGTTGTAGGGTCACACATTTGTGAGACCTTCTCACGGATATAATAATCGTTATTTGTGAGACAAGTCGAGTCAGGTTAATATGAAAATATAATACTTATACTAAAAAATGTAATACTAATTAGGAGTAAAGTATTTGTTATTTATAAGAAAAAATGTAATACTTTTGAATAAAAATATAATATTTTTACACTTTAATGTAAAAGTATTACATTTTTCATAAAAAAGTATTACACTTTCTCATATAAGTAATAAGCATTTTATACTTGATTAGTATTACATTTCTAGTATAAGTATTACATTTTCATTTTGATCCGGCCTGTCTCTCAAACAAGAATCCGTGATACGGTCTCACGACATATAGGGGCACACTTCTGTGAGACCATCTCACGTGTCCTTATCTGTAAGACGGGTCGGGTCGGGTCAATATTGAATTGTAATACTTATACTGAAAAATGCAATATTAATTAGGAATAAAATATTTGTTATTTATGGGAAAGTGTAATAGTTTTGAGGAAAAATGTAATATTTTTACATTTTGATACGTGTCCTTATCTGTAAGACGGGTCGGGTCGGGTCAATATTGAATTGTAATACTTATACTGAAAAATGCAATATTAATTAGGAATAAAATATTTGTTATACTGAAAAATGCAATATTAATTAGGAATAAAATATTTGTTATTTATGGGAAAGTGTAATAGTTTTGAGGAAAAATGTAATATTTTTACATTTTGATACGTGTCCTTATCTGTAAGACGGGTCGGGTCGGGTCAATATTACGTGTCCTTATCTGTAAGACGGGTCGGGTCGGGTCAATATTGAATTGTAATACTTATACTGAAAAATGCAATATTAATTAGGAATAAAATATTTGTTATACTGAAAAATGCAATATTAATTAGGAATAAAATATTTGTTATTTATGGGAAAGTGTAATAGTTTTGAGGAAAAATGTAATATTTTTACATTTTGATACGTGTCCTTATCTGTAAGACGGGTCGGGTCGGGTCAATATTGAATTGTAATACTTATACTGAAAAATGCAATATTAATTAGGAATAAAATATTTGTTATTTATGGGAAAGTGTAATAGTTTTGAGGAAAAATGTAATATTTTTACATTTTGATGTAAAGTATTACATTTTTCCTCAAAAGTATTACACTTTCTCTTATAAGTAATGTTAGCAAGTGTTTGTTACTTATAAGGGAAAATGTAATTGTTGGTTTTATCTCCCACGGAATGGTCGAACGGCAGGCCAACACCACTGGAAAATCGACTAACACAATCGGAAAATGATAAGCACAAAAGATACCACTTTTATAAGGTTATTTGTGGATCGTTTAGTATACAAGTTAAGGCTTTTATGAATGGTTTAGTCTTAAATTACCTTGAAATGCTTTATATTGTCTTAGCACCCATTCCACACGTCATGAATTGTTTTGTAGGTAAAAAGGGGCATAAAGAAGGAAAATGGCGTTAGTTTGGAGAGGAAACCCGAGGACCTTGAGGGGCGAAATCGAAAAGAACCAACGAAGAACGAGAAAAGATCAAAATTGGCGAAGAAATAGGGACTGGACGCGTAGGGGACGCGCGTCCAGCATCCCAGAACAGCAGACCGAGTCGAAAACTACTGCGGGCTCTCTGACGGACGCCGGGGCAGACGCGCGCGTCCACCCCGCGTCCATCAGAAAGTCGAAAAACTTCTGCGGCCGAAAATTCGGACGCGGGGCGGACGCCCGCGTCCACCCCGCGTCCGCTCTTCGACCGAAGCGCGGACCAGTTCGCGCGGCTGGACGCCGCGTCCAGCGGGTCGGCCAGACCACTTCGGGCGCGATTTTTGGGTTAAAAGCCAAGTTTTCTTCTGGTTTTTCAGTCCGGATCCATCACACTTCAGTTTTAGATCACTTTAGAATATTTCTCTCTCTAGGATTAGCCTAGAGAGATCTCTCTCAATTCACTCCACATTGCAATTCATAGGTTTAGATTAGAATTAGAGAAGAATTCCATTGTTGCAAGATTGTGATCTACATTCAAGTTCAAATTCAAAGTTCATTTCAAGCTAAGTCTTCATTTTAATTTCTTGTCATTACTTTTGCCTTTTGCTATTTCAATTCCAAGTATGATTAGATAGATCTTTGTGGATTTGGATTGAGCAATTTTGTATGGATATTCTTGAGCTTTGAATAGATCAATTAGGTTTTGCAATTGCTTTGATTATGAGTTTGATTGTGTGAGTGGTGATCCACTTTGGCTCTTGTGTAGGAGTGATAAACCTATATGAGAGGTGTTTGGAGAAGGAGTCTCACCTACGAGAGTAGGGTTACTCCGTAGCCTAGCCTAGCACTTTTCCTTCTCACCTTTGAGAAAAGGGAGATTGGAAGGCAAATAGCACACCATGTGTTCGATAATTTGCCTCACCTAGCCTAGTTGCCATGAGAATGAGACTATGGACTAGATGATAGGCCAATGACCACGAGAGTGGCGTTGGCATAGTTGTCTTGCCTCATTTTCATTATCTAAGTGTTGCTAGCCTAATATCTTAGGAAATCAAGGATACCTATATGAGTTGCAAGATCCAAATCCTCCTTTCTAATTGATTGTTTCCAACGTGTTGTTCCTTATTTTCATAATGTTTCATGCGTATTTCTTACTATGTTTGGGTTAGCTTTCAAACACTAAACACTCTTGTGCTTAATCCCCTTACCGCTCAAATTCCCTCCTTGCCATCCTTTGAGAACGATACTCGGGAACTTCTTCCCGTTTTAACACCTACTTCTTTCCATCCACCGCGAAAACTACACCCATCAAATGGCGCCGTTGCCGGGGATGGTGTAACACCCCGACTCGGCTACACCGAACGACCGGAGTAGTTACCGCCACACCTAGACTAAACCCGACCTTAATCAGATAGGATTTATTCTAAATGCACAGGCTAGTAAACAAAAACAAGGATCGTGTTTCTTGGCGTCAAAATTCAAGGCAACCTTAGGTTAAAACTACATCATATATCTATATATATGCGTCATCAAGAAGCGTAGCTAACAAGCTACCAAAATAAGGTGGGTTAACAATAATAATAACCCATCGAGAGAGAGTTGGTTGGACCTGACCAGACAACCATCAGAGTAGCAAAAAGATATATGTACACAAAATATATCCTGAATTCCCCTTACTCTAGACTCGACCTAGTCTAGTGAATGGTACACCGGGCCCGTATAGGTACCCCAAACTACATGCCAATCGTCCTCAAACCACATGACATGATCTAGAAACCTACACGTACTCATGTACATCATCCATTCTTCACGGTAATCCGGAGGACTCGGATCCCATGGATATGGATAGTGCACCACGAACTCGAGAGGGTGGCTGTCAGGGACAATCTCTATGGGATAGAACCCATAGCTGGCCTGTAAGGCATCAAAGGGGTAGAGAGGCTCGACTAGAGGAGGAGTCCACACTGGAATTTCGGGCGAATCCGGAGCAGGAATGGAGTCAGGGGTACTGATCAGCACTGGCGGGTCAGGCGCGTAACCAGGGGCATAAGGATCGTCATCTACTAAATACTGTGTGTAGTCGTCAAAATCATAAATGGGAAACTCGGACTCGGATGGGTCTGAGTCCGGCGAACTGCACGAACCTACACTAGATGACATCTGATAATTTACACAACGAAGTGTAGTGAGCGCGACGGCTAAGTAAGGATATCCATGATCACTCGAAAATAAACAAAGGTTTTCGAAACCACAATTAGTAATACAATAAGGTAAGGTAAACGTTACCCAGCAATCGCAGTCTACCTGCAAGCAGTCTAACAACAAGCAAATTTCACATTACATTAGTAATTTCGACACATAACACAGCCATTAATTCACCCGTGGGGTACACAACGCCCACACAACTGTTAGGACACCCGACAGTTAACTCTCGCACATCACCCGTGGGGTACACAACTCCCACCATTAANAGGTTTTCGAAACCACAATTAGTAATACAATAAGGTAAGGTAAACGTTACCCAGCAATCGCAGTCTACCTGCAAGCAGTCTAACAACAAGCAAATTTCGCATTACATCAGTAATTTCGGCACATAACACAGCCATTAATTCACCCGTGGGGTACACAACGCCCACACAACTGTTAGGACACCCGACAGTTAACTCTCGCACATCACCCGTGGGGTACACAACTCCCACCATTAATTCACAGGTGGGGTACACAACACATCCACCTTTAATTCACAAGTGGGGTACACAACACATCCACTTTTTAATTCTCACGTGGGGTACACAACACATCCACGTTTAATTCACACGTGGGGTACACAACACATCCACGTTTAATTCACAAGTGGGGTACACAACACATCCACTTTTTAATTCTCACGTGGGGTACACAACACATCCACGTTTAATTCACACGTGGGGTACACAACACATCCACGTTTAATTCACACGTGGGGTACACAACACATCCACGTTTAATTCACACGTGGGGTACACAACACATCCACGCTTAATTCACACGTGGGGTACACAACACATCCACGCTTAAGTCACACGTGGGGTACACAACACATCCACGTTTAATTCACCCAACACTCAGCGGATAGACTTCTCTTCTGCAGTACCGATGAATCGTACAGACTCCCTCACATTCCTTAATTATTACCACATGACTCCATAACCAATATACTTATTCAAGTATATTTCCCCCAACCCACATACTTAGGTTAGTGTTAGTCACATCACAGAAATTCAAGTATAGAGTCATAATAATCTTCAAGCACAAATATTTTCCAAGTAGTAAAACACTTAAACATAATATTTTGCCTTCAAACATATTCACCCGGATGCCCGTAGGCGTTCAAAATATCACAACACTCAAGGTTACAATCATCGGGGAAAAACCGGGTCACAAACAAGTCAAAAACGAGTCCGCGGCGCGCGGACTCGCGGCTGGCCGCACCAGCGGACGCACGGCGGACGCATGTCCGGACCGCGTCCGCTGGTTCGGCGCGCGACGCCGAAACTNGTACACAACACATCCACGTTTAATTCACACGTGGGGTACACAACACATCCACGCTCAAGTCACACGTGGGGTACACAACACATCCACGTTTAATTCACAAGTCACACGTGGGGTACACAACACATCCACGTTTAATTCACCCATCACACGTGGGGTACACAACACATCCACGTTTAATTCACCCAACACACGTGGGGTACACAACACATCCACGTTTAATTCACCCAACACTCGTGGGGTACACAACACATCCACGTTTAATTCACCCAACACTCAGCGAATAGACTTCTCTCTGCAGTACCGATTAATCGTACAGACTCCCTCACATTCCTTAATTATTACCACATGACTCCATAACCAATATACTTATTCAAGTATATTTCCCCCAACCCACATACTTAGGTTAGTGTTAGTCACATCACAGAAATTCAAGTATAGAGTCATAATAATCTTCAAGCACAAATATTTTCCAAGTAGTAAAACACTTAAACATAATATTTTGCCTTCAAACATATTCACCCGGATGCCCGTAGGCGTTCAAAATATCACAACACTCAAGGTTACAATCATCGGGGAAAAACCGGGTCACAAACAAGTCAAAAACGAGTCCGCGGCGCGCGGACTCGCGGCTGGCCGCACCAGCGGACGCACGGCGGACGCANGATTGAACCGACTTAAGGGATTCCTTACCTCAATAGAAGATTTCTAGAACCGTAGAAGTGTTAGATCTTCCCTCGAATCCAAAGCCCCTAAAAACATCACCATAACAACAATATTTTCATGCACTAAACATTGACACTTAAGTTCTAGAAATGAATAAATCTAAGAAAGTCTAGGATCTTACTTACACTTAATCCTTGAGTAAGAAAAATATTTTGGTGCTCCTTGATCACAATGGAAGACTAAAATTATTTCTCTTCTTCTTTCTCTAAGTGTAAAATCTGAAAATGAGAGAGAGATAGGTGATCTTGGCGTGATTTTGTTCTTGAACTACAAGTAACAAGTGCAACTAGGCCATACTTCCATTAATGCCTCATTAATTGCTCAATCCAACTTAGATTTACTTGCCACATGTCAACACTCCATGAAGTCCTTACAAGATCTCAAATCTAATTGGCCAGTTTATGCTTAAATCAGATGAATGTTCGGAGGATTATAACTTAATTCGGGAAAATTCTAATACCAAAATTATCGTAAAAATATTCCCGTCGCAAATCACCAATTTTGGAAATTTTCCGGTAATCCGCCAAATCTAGGTTCAGAGTCCGTAACAATTTATCCCTTACAGTCCATTTAAGATTTTCCTTCAGTCCATTTAAGATTTTCCTTGAACTAACCCCTATGGTTATGAAGATAATGAGGACTATAGAGCACACTATCAACCGAGAAGGCCACCACCAAGGGATGAAACTCCTAAGGAGAGTTTTGAGGACAAAATGGTAAGGATGTTTGGTGAGCTTAGGCAAGAAATGGTCAACATTAAGAAAGATGATGAGGTGTATGAGTATAATGATCCACCACGAAGGCAAATATCAAGAACTCAATATGATGATAGAGAATATGGTGATTACCACTACTCAAGGAGAGCTTCATCACCACCTCAAAGAGGATTCTTCTATGATGATCCATCGGAGAGCTACCAAGAGGCTTATCATGGTCATGGTTATGAGTATTCAAGTCGGGCACAACCACTAAGGAGAAACACCTCTTATGATCATTCAAGGGAGTACCGGACACCTAGGTATTACCGAGACGATTATGAGAAAGATTATTATGATCAAAAAGACTATTCTTATGAATACCGGGGGTATAGGAGGAGTGCATCTCACCAAAGCTACCATTCAAAATCTTACCAATCTACCCACTATGGCGAGGATGATGACTACCATCAACAAAGAAGATTATCTAATTCTCGATTCTACGACTCTTACCCATCCCAAACCTACTCTCCACAATCTTACCGTAGGGAACACGTGAGCTCCAAAGCGCCTGTGGAGGAAGTCATTGAAAATACAAAGGAGAATGGGCAAGAAATCCCCGTGATTGAACAAATGCAAGAATAAGCAACGGGAAATCACGACATGGGGTATGGAAATGCGATTGAAGAGGATAATGAGGAAGTAGAAATAGTGTGGGAAGAGGAAAAGCCATGTGGTGACACTATTGAGCTTGCATGTGGTAAGACACTTGACCCTATTAGTGATAGCACTACTCTTGGTGATAAAATTTCTAAATCTTGGGCCGACATGTGTGATGAGAATGATGATTGTGATGATATTGGTGTGCCTATTCATTTTGATAATGCTAATATTGATTGTGTTGATGATGGAATTGAAAACGTGGTAGATATGACTAGTGAAAATAATTGCATAATTGAAGATGTTGATGATGAGGTCAATTTTCTTAACCCTTATGACTTTAATGATAGTGATTCATTTGACTCCTCCTCCGATGATGATGAAAATTGTTTTGATACTTGTGAAAACAATTCTTTTGTTTCTTTAGATGATAATAATGGTCTTGAGTCTTTTACTTTCGGTGATAGTTCTTTGTCAAATGAACATGTTGATGATTTGCATGAGATAGGTGATGATGATATGAATATTGAGGCTAGCTTGTGTGATTTAAGTGATATTGAATGTGTGACTTTCCATGATAATTGCCTTGATGATGCTTTATATATTCATGATTTGGTTGGTAAAGATCGGAGTGAAAGGGTTGAAAAGGAGAATGTAAAATAAGAGGTTGAGGACAAGAAAAAGACAAGTGATGAGAGTGTTAGGGAGGAAGTTGAGGAGAAAGTGAGAAATGATGAAAAGGAGTTTGGTGAAAAGAAGAAAAATGAAAAAAGAGGTACGTTGAAAGAGAATAGCATACTCATGGACATGGATAGTTGCCAACCTTGGGAAGAGAGTATGCTATGTATAGAATTAAAGGAGTTTGCCAATGCCCGGCATGTGAGGGCGTATCGTGAAGAAAGAGTGGATGGGGCAAAAGGACTGTCCAAGTGTGTTGAAATGAGGGCTTGGAAGTTGCGTCGGGCTACGGACGTTAAACGGAGCGCTTCTCGGGAGGCAACCCGAGGTTATCTTACATTTTTATGCATTTTGTTTTTGTTGTTTACTTTTGCTTTCAATAAGTTTTGCATTAATGGAAATTAAATTCTCTAATATGGTTTGTAGTATTGCAATGTGTTTGTTGATGGTGTAGGAAAATTGATAAATGGCTCAAAGCTAAGAGGTTATGCCTTTCCCACCATGATTAAAGGCAATGCACTTGAAGTGAGCTAAGGGGAGTCTCTTTATCTCCCTTACCTATTTTCATTACCTATATGCTTTCCTTTTAAAGTGTGGAAACCCGGGGTTATTGGCATTATAGTGTATGATGTTAAAAGTCTTTCATAAGAGCCAATTTGTGTGATCCCCATAGCCCATAGCCCACTTTTAAAGTGTGGAAAGGGCATTACACGAGGCGAATGACCTTATCTCTTTCCCACCGTGTGCATAGAGCGAACATCGAGGACGATGTTCAATTCTAAAGTGTGGAAAGGGAAGCACTTCGTGCTTAAATGTGGTTAAGTATATGATGCTTAGTATAGAATCTTGTGTGGTGTTGAAGTTAATGTTTTGTTTAATCTATCTTAGAAATGTGTTGCTATGAAGGAATAATTGAGTTCAATGTTGAATATCCCTTGAAATGAACTATTTTGCACTTGTGAAAATTTGATTATGTTGTGTGCTTGCATGATAATTCACCCTCTATTTTGTTTGGACCATAGTCAATGATCCCTCGAAGTGGGAGTGTGCACTCGCCAATGCTAGAAAGATAATATGCTAAGCCCGGAAATGAATTTAATTCTTTGTTAAGTTTTGCTCTCCCGAAGGTGGTGTGTGGGGTTGTGAAGGTGAATTTTGTTATATTTTGTTCAAAAGAGCCCAATGAGGCCAAAACCCCAAAAGAGCCCAATGAGGCCACCTTAGGAAATGAAAAAGATGAACCGTCTTGCTAGGACATTGGGGCAACCATTGCACCGTCTTCGAAAAAGCGTAGAGCTCTACGTGAAGTCGGTTGCCCCGATGCAAGGTCTTGGGAGACGAGAAAATTTAAAGTTACCTACAACGTCGGCTATTTGTAAATAGCCGACGTTGTAGGGTATTTTAGTAGTTTTTAAGTTATCTACAACATCGGCTATTTGTAAATAGCCGACGTTGTAGAGTATTTTATTTGTTTTCAAATTACATACAACGTCGGCTATTTGTAAATAGCCGACGTTGTATGTGTACCTTACAACGTCGGCTAACTTTTAGCCGACGTTGTATGTGTACACTTACAACGTCGGCCAGATCAACGTCGGCTTTTAGCCGACGTTAAAGGGTCTACTTAGCCGACATTAAAAGTCGTCTGTGTAGTAGTGCATACACATATTACTACGTTCATAAATAAACGAAATTAAATATCTACATATTATTTTACTAAGAATAATATATACTCCTTAATTACCATAATTATTTAGATTACATAGACGTCAAAATTAGTATAATATTAATTAATAATAATATATCCTCATTAATTAATTACCATATGTTAATTATAATGAAACGACCTCATTTTTTGGAATTAATGATAAATTTGTCTACCCACATAGGAAATTAAACATACACATATTACGGTGGTTAATTAAAGGAAAAATGAACATGCACATATTACATCCATAATTAAAGGAAATTAAATATACACATATTACGTTCATATTACCAATTTGTATTTTAACACTTTAATCTTACTATGATAATTAAACATAGAGATTTCCTTCATTTGATTATAGTATATTTTTATTACCTAAAATAATGTCAATTAGACATGCTCTTCATTCTAATATTTTAAGACTTTTTCTAAAATAATTTTTAAATAATCAATTTCAACACTAATATACAAATCTTATTTTTTTTTTGGTAAGGGGAAGGGACCGGAGTCCCAACTATTAACGACGCCCGCTAGTTGCTACACTTTGAGAATCACGTAAAAGGAGATCCTGTAATCCATCCGGAGGTTCTTCCAAAATGGTTGTACCCCATGGAGCGCCGTGACCCCAATTTGCAAGCCGATCAGCACATTGATTCCCTTCGCGAAACACGTGGTTGAGCTTGATGTTGATAAACTGCCCAGTGAGATATTTGCAGTCAGAGATTAACGTATTATCATTGGTACTGGTAGTCTGACTCTCTCTCAAGGCTTGACATGCCGCCTCCGAATCCGTTTCCACGATAACTCGCTCCAAGTTCCGCTGTTTGGCGATGAGGAGACCTTCTCTAATGCCCCAGAGTTCCGCAAAAAAACTAGATGTAGCGCCAATGTTGGCAATGAAGCCTACTAGCCAATTGCCGTTGTGATCGCGAATTAATCCTCCTGCGCTCGCCAGCCTTGTCGATGCTTTTTTTTGAACCATCCGTGTTGAGGGTGACGAAGCCTTGCTGAGGGGGAGACCATGCAACCCAGGTCTGTGTCGCTGTAAGGGTGCCTTTCCTCTTAGACAGGAAATGTCTCGCCTCCATTGCATCTCGCGTAGCACGCCTGAGAATCTCGTCAACTGGGGTAACTACTCTACTGAAAACAACGTTGTTCCGCGCTAGCCAGATATGCCAAAGGATGTAAGGGAAAGCTAAACTCCAGTTGGTATCCTGTCCTGCTACGGTAAATCTTGTGCAAGCCGTCTTCATCTAGTCACTGAGAGGAAGATGATTTGCGGCGGTGAACCAGGTTGGTGGTGACGATTTACCCCAGCATTCCAGCGCCGTATCACATTGTCTGAAGCAATTGATACTCGTGCGTAACACATGCTTGTTCCTATCATCATTTTTCATCTTTTGTTGTTTCTACTAGATTTTCGCTTCTTTTTTTTTGGGAGGCTTTGATTTTTTTTAGATCTCAAATTTGGGAAGGAAAATAGAGAAAATGGGAAGAATGATAGGGAAAGAATTGGGGGAGAGAGAAATTTATTTTCGGGAGAGACGGTTCTCTTCGGAAAATGTGGAAAAGGCTTGGGGTAGAGGAAAATTTATTTTTCGAAGAGATGTTTCTCTTTAATTTAGAAGATGCGGGAAAGGGTTGGGGTAGAGGTGAAATTATTTTTTGGAGAGACGGTTCTCTTCAGAAAATGGGGGAAATGGTTGTGGGAAAGGGAAATTTATTTTTCAGAGAGACCGTTCTCTTCGAATAATAAATGCCCTAGGTGCATGACATGTGCGTCACTAGTGTGTTTGCTTCCTTGCACGTGTTAGTTTGGTGAGACAGTTGTCCCCCACCAACAACATATCGTTTCTAATATTATCTCTTCCGTTTTTAAAGGATACGTCCCCACCAATAACGTATCATCTCAATAATAAAATTCATGATGGAATTATAAACAATTCTAATATTTGAAAGTGAACATTTATTTGAAATTATAAGATTTGTATATAAGTGTTGAAATGGATTATTTAAAAATTATTTAAAAAAAAAAGTCTTAAAAAATTAGAATGAAGAGCATGTCTAATTGATATTATTTTAAGTAATAAAAATATATTATAATCAACTGAAGGAAATCTCTATGTTTAATTATCATAGTAACATTAAAGTGTTAAATACAGATTGGTAATATGAACGTAATATGTGTATATTTAATTTCCTTTAATTACGGAAGTAATTTGTGTATGTTTATTTATCTTTAATTACCCACCGTAATATGTGTATGTTTAATTTCCAATGTGGTAGACAAATTTATCGTTAATTCCAATAAAAATGAGGTCGTTTTATTATGATTACTATATGGTAATTAATTAATGAAGATATATTATTCTTAATTGATATTATACTAATTTTGACATCTATGTAATTTGAATAATTACGGTAATTAAGGAGTATGTATTATTCTTAATAAAAAAATATGTAGTTATTTAATTTCGTTTATTTATGAACGTAGTAATATGTGTATCGTTAATTTTCTTTAATTATGTTTGTAATATGTGTATGTTTAATTTCTTTTAATTATGTACGTAATATGTGTATCATTAATGTTCTTAATTGATTAAGAAAATTTTTACAAAGCAGAAGAAAAAACTTGAGAAGGAGCATAGGGGATTGAGAGAGGAGTGAGAAACCTATGTGACAAAAAAATTGTATTATTGTTGTCGGGCAATCACTGGATTTTCTACATCAGAAAGTTCACACGGCGGTCTCTTGCTCACTGGATCTGCTACAACTGAAAATTCACGCGGCGGTCTCTTGCGAGTGGGTTGCCATTTCCCTCCCAAATCCCAAATCCCCTTTAGGTTTGATTTGATTTACAAAGCAATTGATACTCGTGCGTAACACATGCTTGTTCCAACCATCATTTTCCATCTTTTGTTGTTTCTACTAGATTTTCGCTTCTTTTTTTTTTTTTTTTTTTTTGGGAGGGTTTGATTTTTTTGAGATCTCAAATTTGGGAAAAAAAATGAATTGGGGGAGAGAGAAATTTATTTTCGGGAGAGATGGTTCTCTTCGGAAAATGTGGAAAAGGCTTGGGGTAGAGGAAAATTCATTTTTCGAAGTGACGATTCTCTTTAATTTTGAAGATGCGGGAAAGGGTTGGGGGAGAGGTGAAATTATTTTTTTGATGAGACGGTTCTCTTCGAATAATAAATGCCCTAGGTGCATGACACGTGCGTCACTAGTGTGTTTGCTTCCTTGCACGTGTTAGTTTGGTGAGACAGTTGTCCCCCACCAATAACATATCGTTTCTAATATTATCTCTTCCGTTTTTAAAGGATACGTCCCCTACCAATAACGTATCATTTCAATAATAAAATTCGTGATGAAATTATAAACAATTCTAATATTTGAAAGTGAACATTTATTTGAAATTATAAGATTTGTATATTAGTGTTGAAATGGATTATTTAAAAATTATTTTAAAAAAAAAGTCTTAAGAAAATAGAATGAAGAGCATGTCTAATTGATATTATTTTAAGTAATAAAAATATATTATAATCAAATGAAGGAAATCTCTATGTTTAATTATCATAGTAACATTAAAGTGTTAAATACAGATTGGTAATATGAACGTAATATGTGTATATTTAATTTCCTTTAATTACGGAAGTAATATGTGTATGTCTATTTATCTTTAATTACCCACCGTAATATGTATATGTTTAATTTCCTATGTGGGTAGACAAATTTATCGTTAATTCCAATAAAAATGAGGTCGTTTTATTATGATTACTATATGGTAATTAATTAATGAAGATATATTATTCTTAATTGGTATTATACTAATTTTGATATCTATGTAATTTGAATAATTACGGTAATTAAGGAGTATGTATTATTCTTAATAAAAAAATATGTAGTTATTTAATTTCGTTTATTTATGAACGTAGTAATATGTGTATCGTTAATTTTCTTTAATTATGTTTGTAATATGTGTATGTTTAATTTCTTTTAATTATGTACGTAATATGTGTATCATTAATGTTCTTAATTGATTAAGAAAATTTTTACAAAGGAGAAGAAAAAACTTGAGAAGGAGCATAGGGGATTGAGAGAGGAGTGAGAAACCTATGTGACAAAAAAATTGTATTATTGTTGTCGGGCACTCACTGGATCTTCTACAACAGAAAGTTCACACGGCGGTCTCTTGCTCACTGGATCTGCTACAGAAAGTTCACACGGCGGTCTCTTGCTCACTGGATCTGCTACAACTGAAAATTCACGCGGCGGTCTCTTGCGAGTGGGTTGCCATTTCCCTCCCAAATCCCAAATCCCCTTTAGGTTTGATTTGATTTACAAAGCAATTGATACTCGTGCGTAACACATGCTTGTTCCATCCATCATTTTTCATCTTTTGTTGTTTCTACTAGATTTTCGCTTCTTTTGTTTCTTTTTTTGGGAGGGTTTGATTTTTTTTGAGATCTCAAATTTGGGAAAAAAAATGAATTGGGGGAGAGAGAAATTTATTTTCGGGAGAGACGGTTCTCTTCGGAAAATGTGGAAAAGGCTTGGGGTAGAGGAAAATTCATTTTTCGAAGAGACGATTCTCTTTAATTTAGAAGATGCGGGAAAGGGTTGGGGGAGAGGTGAAATTATTTTTTTTGTGAGACGGTTCTCTTCGAATAATAAATGCCCTAGGTGCATGACACGTGCGTCACTAGTGTGTTTGCTTCCTCGCACGTGTTAGTTTGGTGAGACAGTTGTCCCCCACCAATAACATATCGTTTCTAATATTATCTCTTCCGTTTTTAAAGGATACGCCCCCCACCAATAACGTATCATCTCAATAATAAAATTCATGATGAAATTATAAACAATTCTAATATTTGAAAGTGAACATTAATTTGAAATTATAAGATTTGTATATTAGTGTTGAAATGGATTATTTAAAAATTATTTTAAAAAAAAAGTCTTAAAAAAATTAGAATGAAGAGTATGTCTAATTGATATTATTTTAAGTAATAAAAATATACTATAATCAAATGAAGGAAATCTCTATGTTTAATTATCATAGTAAGATTAAAGTTTTAAATACATATTGGTAATATGAACGTAATATGTGTATATTTAATTTCCTTTAAATATGGATGTAATATATGTATGTTTATTTTACTTCAATTACCCACCGTAATATCTGTATGTTTAATTTCCTATGTGGGTAGACAAATTTATCATTAATTCCAAAAAATGAGGTCGTTTCATTATAATTAACATATGGTAATTAATTAAATGAGGTCGTTTCATTATAATTAACATATGGTAATTAATTAATGAGGATATATTATTATTAATTAATATTATACTAATTTTGACGTCTATGTAATCTGAATAATTATTGTAATTAAGGAGTATATATTATTCTTAATAAAATAATATGTAGATATTTATTTTCATTTATTTATGAACGTAATATGTGTATGATTAATTTTCTTTAATTATGTCTGTAATATGTGTATGTTTAATTTCTTTTAATTATGAAGGTAATATGTGTATCATTAATTTTCTTAATTGATTAAGAAAGTTTTTAGAAAGGAGAAGAAAAAACTGGAGAAGGAGCATAGGGGAGAGAGAGAGGAGTGAGAAACCTTTGTGACAAAAAAATTGTATTATTATATTGTTGGGTCTTCTACAGTTGAAAGTTCACGGGGCGCTCTCTTGCTCGATCACTGGATCTGCTACAACCGAAAATTCACACGGCGGTCTCTTGCTCTCTGGATCTGCTACAACTGAAAATTCACGCGGCGGTCTCTTGCGAGTGGGTTGCCATTTCCCTCCCAAATCTCAAATCCCCTTTAGGGTTGATTTGATTTACAAAGCAATTGATACTCGTGCATAACACGTACTTGTTCCTACCATCATTTTTCATCTTTTGTTGTTTCTACTTTTTTTGGGAGGGTTTTATTTTTTAGAGATCTCAAAGTAGCAACACAATTCCCATAAGCTTCTTCAAGTGCATGCAAAGCAGATGTATAGGTCTGTTGAGATAATGATCCTTCTTCACTCAATACCATTGCTCTTTGGCATAGATCATTGTATCTTTGGACTCTAGACTTGTTTTCACCAAATGCAGCTAGCAGAGGATATCTATTCTTGGCATCTTTTGTCCATCTTTTCATGACATATTGTTATTGGTGGGGGACAACTGTCTCACCCAACTGACACATGCAAGCAAGCAAACACACTAGTGACGCACGTGTCATGCACCTAGGGCAATTATTATTCGAAGAGAACCGCCCCTCTGGAAAATAAATTTCCCTCTCCCCAAACCATTTCCCCCATTTTCTAAAGAGAATCGTCTCTCCAAAAAATAATTTTCCCTCTCCCCCAACCCTTTCCCGCATCTTCTAAAGAGAATCGTCTTTCCGAAAAATAAATTTTCCTCTACCCCCAAGTCTTTTCCACATTTTCCTAAGAAAACCGTCTCTCCCAAAAATAAATTTCTCTCTCCCCCAATTCCTTCCCTATCATTCTTCCCATTTTCTTCATTTTTCTCCCCAAATTTGAGATCTATAAAAAATCAAACCCTCCGAAAAAAAAACCAAAAATCTAGTAGAAACAACAAAAGAGGAAAAATGATGGTAGGAACAAGCACGTGTTACGCACGAGTATCAATTGCTTTGTAAATCAAATCAACCCTAGATGCAGGGGAGGCAAATATTTTACTGGAATACTTCATTCAAATGCAAAGTATGAATTCCAACTTCTTTTATGCAGTCGACGTAAGTGAAGATCATCGATTGAAAAACTTTTTATGGGTCGATGCCAAAACTAGACACGAGTATTAATTAATAAAACGACCTCATTTTTATTGGAATTAATGATAAATTTGCCTACCACGTAGGAAATTAAACATACACATATTACGGTGGGTAATTAAAGGAAAATAAACATACACATATTACATCCATAATTAAAGAAAATTAAATATACACATATCAATTCATATTACCAATCTGTATTTAAAACTTTAATCTTACTATGATAATTTTTTTTTTTGAAAACATCTTACTATGATAATTAAACATAGAGATTTCCTTAATTTGATTATAGTATTGATAAGTGCAAAAGATGCTACACTTATAGGGTCGTTCTCGGGTCGCATTGCACGTACTTGCTAGCTTTTTTGCTTGATTTGGGGCTTAATTGCGTTAAAATGCGTGTTAGTGCCATTGGACCCTAGTCCACACGTGTTTGATCATTTTGTAGGTAAAACGTTGTGCAAAAAGGTGAAAAAAGGCATGAATTGCAAAGAATGATTCACGGGCCAAAGTTGGAGCAAAGAACAGGACACGGACACGCCTTGGACGCGCGTCCGCCAAGGCGTCCGGAACGAAGTCTAGCAAAGCCGAACCAAACTCTGCGGTGGACGCGAGGCGGACGCGGCTTGGACGCCCGCGTCCGAAAAATGGCTTGCAGAAGTTGGAGCAGTCTGCTTTGGACGCTCAACGGACGAAGAATGGACACCCCGCGTCTGATAAACACCTCTCTGAAAGTTGCAACGTCTGCTGAGGACGCACAGCGGACGCGGGTCGGACGCCCACGTCCGATTTCGAGATCTCTCCGAAGATTTAAAGCAGCGAGGAAGAATCTCGCTGGACGCACGTCCAGTCGGGCGTCCACTTCGTAATATTTTGGCGGTTTGACGCGATTTAAATAGAGATTTGGGGCATTTTTCCAGAGGATCCCATTCATTTTTCTAGATTAGTCTAGTCTAAAATTTCTCTCTCTAGAATTAGGTTGAAATTCCCTCCCAATTCCATTCACATTTCATTTCAAGTAGCTAGATTTGGAGAAGATTGTGGACATCAACTTGCAATTGATCAAGATTTGTAGAAGAATTCCATTTACATTCAAGTAATCTTCCAATTTCCTCTCTTGTTCTTCAATTTTAGTTTGTGAATTGAGTTGTGATTTGTTTTGTTGATTTGTTTTGTGCTTTGATTTGTGATTAGATTTCAATCCTTATCGCTTAGATTTGTTCATTTGCTTTGATGATGCTTAGTTTAGAGATGTGTGGCTAGTTACGTAGTGGATTTGGACTAGTTGAACATGCATGTTGTTCTTGAGCTCTTATATCATATATCTAGGGTAGAATGATGCTTTTTGGATATCTTGATAGCGGTTTGGGATGTTTGTGTGACCTCTACTCCGAGTAGGCCAATCGGACTTGAGAGATAGTGTAGAAAGCTTTCACCTATGAGAATAGGGAATGCTTGAAGACCTCACCAACCTCTTTTCCTTCCCACCTTTGAGAAAAGGGAGAAGGAAGGCAAGAGGCACATAACGTGTTTGTCATAATGCCTCTTCTAGCCTAATGTTCACAAGGATGACGTTATGGTCTAAGTAGTGAGTCCATTGACCACGAGAGTGGCGGTGGTGTGAGTAACCTTGTCTCTTGTTAGTCCTTTGAGCGTTTTCGAACCCCTAGTACCTTAGGAAATCAAGAACTTGCATGTATGCTAGATTAGTCCGAATCCTCCCTTCCAATACTTGTTTACAACACCTTTCGTTTAGTGTTTGAGCTATTCTTAGAATGACCTACACAACCCTTATGTTAGGACTAGCTTTTGAAACATAGGAACTCTTGTGTCTAATTCCTTGTCTACCGAATCCTTTCTTACCATTCCTTGAGACGATACTCGGGAACTTCTTTCCGTTTAAACACCTAGTTCTTTCCATCCACCGCGAAAACTCAACTCATCAAATGGCGCCGTTGCCAGGGAATGGTAACGGTTTTGTTTAGGCAAGTCTTTATTGGATTAGCATGAGTAGGTTCCTTAAGTAGAGAGCCTAGTCCCTTTTTACTTGTTTTTATCCTTTTTCTATCACTTGTACTTGTTTACTTGACACTTCTTGTTGAGCTTAAACACTTGAGCAACTACTTTTAGTTGCAAAACCTTTCTCTTGTTCTTGTTTGTTTACAATACCAAAGCGTTTGTATGCACACTCGCTCAAGAGGGAGTGAAGGTCTACTTCCTTTTAATCCGGAGATTTACGCATTGAATCGGAGGAAAAAGAAGGCCAATAGAGACCAACAATCCCAACAAAAAGATCAAGAAGAAGACATGGCAAGTACTAGTGCAAACATCCCTAACATCAATATGGACGAATCACCAAGACACACCGATACGGTCACACCAAGAGAGAATGTTAGAGGTGATCAATTCAATGACCATGAGTCACCTCCCCCACAAAGGGAGGAGTCTCGACAAAGACCACCACCACCCAACTAACCACAATATCAACAAGAGAACGTAGCGTATGACGAACCACTACCACGTAGGAGATATGCACCGGATTTTCAAGAGCAATTCAACAACCCTCTCTATGATATGCCTCCAAGACAACAAGAACAACAACCTCCTAGACAAAGGAGGGATGCTTACTACGAACCATGATATGATGATGAATATTATGAACCACAAAGGCCAAGAAGGAACGAACCAAGGAATGAACCAAGAAATATACCAAGGAACCAACCGAGGGGAGAGGAAAGGAGAACCATAGCGGATTATATGACACCCGACTTTAGTGTCCACAACTCTATTTACATTCCCCCGGTTGAAGCCAACAATTTTCAAATCAATTCCGTCGTCATCACACTAGTTCAAAACCAACCTTTTGGAGGATTACCGGCGGAGGATCCACATGTACATATCACCCGATTCATCCGATCGTGTGGTATGTACCGTCAAAACGGTGTTACCGAAGAGGTGGTAAGACTAAAAATGTTCCCATTTTCTTTGATAGGGGAAGCCGCGAGGTGGCTTGATTCACACGTACACAACCATTTTAGATCATGGGAACAACTCCACCGAGAGTTCATGCAAGAGTTCTTTCCGTTGACCAAGACATTGAATATAAGAAAGCAAATCCAAGACTTTAAACAAGGGTCATTGGAAACTTTAGCGGATGCATGGAGACGGTTTAAGACAGTTAAACATCATTGCCCACCGGACGTTCTACATCCATGGGACGTCATTAGTTCGTTCTATTCCGGTCTCACCGATGAATTTAAATTGCTTTTGGACTCATCTTCTAGAGGATCTTTCGTTTCTACAAGTCCCGAGGACGCAGAAGAATTGATAAGAACTATTTCATCAAATACCAGGAATTGGTACAACCAAAGGGAGTCCAAAGGAGGTTTGTACGAAGTTAGTGCCGACACCGCATCTCAAGCTAAGGTGGAAGCACTAGGACTAGAAGTCAAGAGGCTACAAGCACAATTAGAAAAGATGAATAAGGGTCAAAGAGGAAATCCGTGCATGACATCGGCTCTTTATTGCGACAAGTGTGGGGGTGCACTTGGAGCACACGAATGCACTTCCAACTACGAGGATGTTCCGTATGAACAAGTCGAGGCCGTGGGGTATCAAAGGCCGAATGACTACAATGCCTATGGAAATAACAACAACCAAAATTGGCGACAAGGTCAAGGATGGCAAAACCAACCATCCCAAAATCAATACAATCCAAGACCAAGTCAAAGTGGATCGAGTTACAATGCAAACTACAATAGAGGATACCAAGACAATCGAGGAAATCAATACAACCCAAGACCTAACCAAGTAGGAGCGTATCGACCGCCTATGTACCAAGGAAATAACCAACAAAGAGAAGAGGCTCCTAAAGAAAGCATGGAGGACAAAATGGTGAGAATGTTTGGAGAACTAAGGCAAGACGTGACGTGACGAATATGAGGCAAGAGTGGAAGCAAGACTTGAGACAAGAGATATCCACGATAAGGCAAGAAGTCTCTAACTTGAGACAAGAAAATAATGCTTCCTTGAGACACTTGGAGACACAAGTTGCACAAAACTCCAAGGCCTTAGCCGAAAGACCACAAGGCACACTTCCGAGTACCACGGTGAATAATCATCGGGAGAGGGTGCAAGCCGTGACTCTTCGGAGTGGCAAGGAGCTTCCCGAGCCAACCTTGAAGAAGAATACTATCTCCAAGAGTCCAATCGAAGAAGAGAAAGTATAAGAAATCCTTGAAAAAAACAAGGAGCAAGAAAAGGAAACATCTCCATGACCCTCGAGTCCAAAAGCCATTCAATCTAGAGATAAAGGAAAGGAAAAGGTAGATTTACTGATGTATCAACCACCACTCCCATTTCCCGGGAGGGTGAGGAAGAGTATAGACAAGACGCAATATGGTAAATTCCTTGAACTTCTAAAACAATTGCATATTAATGTACCTTTCCTCGATGCGTTGGGTCAAATGTCGCGTTATGCAAAGTTCTTGAAAGATTTACTCACCAATAAGAGAAAGCTAGAAGAGTCAACTACGGTTTTGCTAGGGGAGGGATGCTCCGCTTACATGTGCCATCAACCACAAAAGCTCACGGACCCCGGAAGCTTCACCATCCCGTGTCAAATTGGCGAAGCCGAGTTTAAGAGAGCTCTAGCGGACTCCGGGGCAAGTATCAATATAATGCCTTTTTGTCTCTTTAAGAAAGGGGCAAGTATCAATATAATGCCTTTTTGTCTCTTTAAGAAATTAGACTTGGGCAATCTTAAGCCCACTCGCATTTGTATCCAGTTGGCCGATAGATCAATCAAGCCCACTCGCATTTGTATCCAGTTGGCCGATAGATCAATCAAGCAACCCAGCATTTGTATCCAGTTGGCCGATAGATCAATCAAGCAACCCAAGGGGGTTGTAGAAGATGTGTTAGTGAGGGTAGACAAGTTTATTTTTCCCGTGGAATTTGTCATTATTGACATGGATGCTGATCAGGAGGTGCTATTGATTCTAGGTAGGCCGTTCTTGGCCACCGCTTGGGCCCTCATCGATGTAGGGAACGGGAAACTTGTCCTAAGCGTAGGAGACAAATGTGCTACCTTCGATGTGTCGAAGTTGACTAAGTACCCTATGACCACAGATGATGCGTGCTACTTTGTGGATGTTTTCCATGAGCACGTTAATTCTATTTACCCCAATCTTGTGGGTAAATTGAAAGACAACGCCCTCTTGAGAGTCTTGGATAGTAATGATGACCTTGAATCTTTTACTTTTGATAATAATGCTTCAATTAATGAGAATGATGATGCTTTACATGAGATAGTGTGTGGTAATGATGATATACATGTTGATGATAATGTGTGTGATGTGAATGATATTGAATTTGTAAATTTCTTTGATGATTGTATTAATGATGCTATATATATTCATGAATTGATTGGTGAAGTTGAGGAGGTGATGGATGGAAATGAAGGGGATGAATTGTTGCATAATGAGAAAATAAATGAGAAAAAGAATATAGTAGACGAGAAAGAAGTGAAAAGTGAACTTAAAACCTTACCAGATAGTCTACAATATGCCTTTCTAGGAGAAAATTCGACTTTAACGGTAGTAATCTCATCAAAACTAGATGAAAATCAACAAGACAAGCTTGTGAACTTGTTAGGAAAATATAAAGGAGCAATAGGGTGGAAGTTACAAGACTTAAAAGGCATAAGTCCTAGCATGTGTACGCATAAGATCTTGTAGAAGAGAATGTTAAGCCCGTAGCCCAACCCGAAAGGAGGTTGAATCCAAATATGACCGAAGTGGTGAAAAATGAAGTAGTAAGACTTATGGATGTAGGAATGATTTATCCAATTTCTGATAGTGCGTGGGTAAATCCTACCCACGTAGTGCCGAAGAAGAGAGAAATAACTGTAGTGAAAAATGACAAAGAAGAATTAATTCCTACACAAAGCGTAACGGGGTGGCGGGTTTGTATCGATTATAGAAGATTAAATGACGCCACTAAAAAGGACCACTTCCCTTTGCCCTTTATTGATCAAATGGTCGAGAAGGTAAGCGGGCATGCTTATTATTGTTTCTTAGATGGTATGAGCGGTTATTTTCAAATACCTGTAGCACTAGAGGACCAAGAGAAAACAACCTTTACTTGTCCTATGGGTACCTTTGCGTACCGACGCATGCCATTCAGTTTGTGCAATGCGCCAGCTACCTTCATGAGGTGCATGCTAGTAATTTTTGAAGATTATATTGGGGAGTTCATGGAGGTGTTCATGGACGATTTCACCATATGGGGAGAAACCTATGACGAATGCTTAAGTAATCTAGAAAAAGTCCTCAAAAGGTGCTTAGAAGTAAACCTAGCACTTAGTTGGGAAAAGTGCTACTATATGGTAGAAGAGGGCATAGTATTGGGTCATAAGGTATCAAACAAAGGAATAGAGGTAGACAAAGCTAAAACGTCCGTGATTGACACCCTACCACCTCCAAACTCCGTCACAAGTTTAAGAAGCTTCCTAGGTCACGTCGGTTTCTACCGACGATTTATCAAGGATTTTTCCAAAATTGCTAAACCGTTGATCAAACTCCTAGAGAAAGATATAGAGTTTGAATTTGGAGAAGACTGTTTAGTTGCTTTCAAGACCCTTAAGGAGAAACTAGTGAGAGCACCGATTTTAGTTGGACCTGATTGGAATCTCCCATTCGAAATGATGTGCGACGCTAGTGGGTTTTCAGTGGGAGTCGTGTTGGGGCAGAGGAAGGAAAAATACTTTCAACCAATAGCGTTTGCAAGCAAAACACTAGATAAGACCCAACAAAATTACACTACTACCGAGAAAGAGTTGTTAGCGGTGATATTCAGTTTAGACAAGTTTAGATCCTACCTCCTCTTATCCAAGATTGTAGTATTTACGGTCCACACGGCCCTTAGATACTTGATGTCGAAAGTCGAGGCAAAACCGAGACTAATTAGATGGATTTTATTGCTTCAAGAGTTTGATATAGAAATCAAGGATAAGAAAGGAAAGGAGAACGAAGCCGCAGACCATCTTTCTAGAATAGAGAATCCAAACTTAGGGGAGGAAAGCGCTAGCATCTTAGAACTGTTCCCCGAGGAGAAGCTGTTGAAAATTGATGATGTACCGTGGTACGCTGATATTGCAAATTATGTTGTAGGAGGAGTTATCCCAAATTATTTTGATGTGCACCAAAAGAGAAAATTCTTAGCAGAAAGTAGGCATTATTTTTGGGACGATCCCTATTTGTTCCGGGTATGCGCGGATCAAGTAATTCGAAGATGTGTTGCGGGGCAAGAGGGATTAGAAATCATGGGAAATTGTCACGCCGGACCCACCGGAGGCCACTATTCAAGCAATAGAACCGCCAGGAAATTTCTTGAGGCGGGGTTCTATTGGCCCTCGTTGTTTAGAGATGCTCAAATGTGTGTATCAAATTGTGATCGATGTCAAAGAGTTGGAAAGATCACAGCGAGGAACGAAATGCCGCAAACATATATTCTAGCCTGTGAAGTTTTCGATATTTGGGGTATAGATTTTGTAGGGCCTTTCCCAAGTTCAAAAGGGTTCAAATACATCTTGGTTGCAATCGATTATCTATCAAAGTGGGTAGAGGCACAAGCCTTACGAAACAATGACGCTAGAAGTGTAATCAACTTTCTAAAGAAGTTGTTTACAAGGTTCGGAGTGCCTAGAGTTCTAATCAGGGACCGGGGCACACACTTTAGGAATTCGTTGATGGAAAAGATGTTGGCCAAATACGGAGTGCAACACAGGGGGGGAGTTCCATACCACCCCCAAACTAGTGGCCAAGTGGAGAACGCCAATCGTGATATCAAAGCAATCCTAGAAAAGACGGTTGGAATCCACCGAAAGGATTGGCCCGATCGCCTAGATGATGCTCTGTGGGCATTTAAGACTGCCTATAAGACACCGATTGGAACGACACCTTTTAGACTTGTATATGGGAAAGCTTGTCACCTACCCGTCGAAATCGAACACAAAGCCTATTGGGCCATTAAGAAGTTGAACAGCGATATGGACCTCGCGGGGCGTGAGAGACTATGGCAACTTGACGAGCTAGAAGAATGGAGATTAATGTCATATGAAAATTCCCGGGCCTACAAAGAACGTACAAAGGTATACCATGATCGGCACATCAAAAAGGGGAGAGAATTCCGGGAAGGAGACCAAGTGTTATTCTTCAATTCGAAATTGAAACTCTTTCCGGGAAAGTTGAAATCAAGATGGTCTGGGCCGTTCACGGTCACCAAAGTTATTCCCTATGGAACAATCCAAATCAAACATCCAAGCAAAGGAGAGTTCAAAGTGAACGGGCACCAAGTCAAGAAATATTTCGGAGGAATGGAACCGCGCGAGGTGGATGCCTTGCGTTTGATTCGATTGGAAAATTGAAGCTTACAAAGACGTCGGGCTAAACACGTTAAACGTAGCGCTTCTCGGGAGGCAACCCGAGGTTACTTTTACTTTTAAATGCGTTATCTTACATGTTTTTCTTTTAGATGTAGTATGTTTTTGCAGGGCCACACAGGTGAAGTCACGAAGACCGAAGAAGAACGAGAAAAAGTCAAAAGTTAGCGAAAATTCGAGCCTGGACGCCAGACCGGACGTGCGTCCAGTCTGCGTACCGTGACCGAGATCACAACCTCAGAGCGCGCTCTGATGGACGCGCAGCGGACGCGCAGCGGACGCGCGTCCGGACCCGCGTCCATCAGAACGCCGATACAGGCCCTGAGATCGTAATCCCGGATGCCAAGCGGACGACCGTGACGGGAATTCGCCCGGCAATTGCCGAACCGAGATGAAATTCGGACGGCGGTCGGACTCACGCGTCCAACTCGCGTCCGATGTTACGGCAAATCCAATCAATTAAAATAAAATGCGGACGCGAGTCCGGACGCGCGTACAGATCGCGTCCGACGGGTCAGCCTGGGCAGTTTTGCGGACGCAAGTGGAGGTTTAAAGCAAATTTCTTCCTTTTCTTCTTCATTCTAGTGGACGAAACACACTCCAAAAATTACGAAGTAAGTTCTTTCAAGCTCCCAAGCTACTCCAAGGCAAACATTTCAAGGCTTTCATCCTTGTACAACCTTTCTACAACAAAATTCAAGGTATGCGCATCTTCTTCAACCTTATTTTCAAGTTTTCACCATTGTTATGACCTTGAATTGGGATTTCTAGCTTTGACAATTGCATTGCTTGTTTGTTGTTAGAATTTGATTCCTTAAGTTGTAATGAGCATTCTTATGAGTTTTAATTGCAATTTGTATGGTTAAACATGAACTTGAGTGTTAGAAAAAAGCTTGAAACCCTACTTTAATGGTGAAAAAAAATTGGGTTTGAATAATTGTGCTTCAATGTTGAAATTAGTGGTTGATAATTGCAATTAGATGCTAATCAAGAGTTTATATGGAACCAATTTGTGATTCTTGACATTGCATTATGCTTAATTGAAATTTTGTTTACTAGTTTCACAAATTTGGGGCTTTTTGAACTTTGGCATGAAATTATGGTATGTAAGAGGATTAGCATATTGTGGGAGATGAAGAATGGTTGTAGAATTGTTTTTTTTATTGATAAATGTTGGAGTTGCTTACTACATTGTGTGATTTGAAAATAAATGTGCTTAAAGTTTGTAAGTTTGTAAAGTTGGGGAGTTATGCTATGAATTGTATATGCATGAATAACTTGAAACTAGATGATGATACATGCTATCTTTTGTTATCTCCTTAGTACAAACACATGTAGTAGTAATATGCTTAAATGTGCATGCTTTCCTTTTGTCTAGAATTTTAATTGATAAGAAAAATGGTTAAGTATGCTAAATAGTGATGATTTTGTTGTGCTAAGTTTTGCCTTTGTATGGAGAGTCAATCAAGCATGATGCATGGCTTTATTTTGTTGAAAATTCTTTAACTTGATTCGTTGGAGCTAACAATGTTTTAAGATACAATTGATGCTTGTTTGATTACCCAATTGCTAAAGAATTGACTATGCTATGGCTCACATGCTTTATTATAGATGCCTCCAAAGACTAGACGCAAGGAATGTGCCAAGAAGAGAAAGCACGACGTTGGATCAAGTTCGGGGGCAGTAGAAGGCGAAAGTGACCTTTTGATTGCAGGGGGCCGAAGCCTGAGACACCTAACTGCTAAACAATATGAACGGGTGGAAGAGCTTATAGCAAAAGGAGTATCGGGAGGCTTTTACTTCGACTACACAATGCTCGATGCATATGGGTGTCGAGTGGAGGTGGAGAGGATGATGTCACGACGGTCTTGGGAACATCTCTTTAGCTGGAGAGATGACACGTATGAACCCGTCATGCACGAGTTTATTGCTACCTATGCGCCTATGCCATCAAATCACATGTGGACCCCTTGCATGAAGTTCACACTGTTTGGTAGGGAGTACGAAGTCTCATTGATCCAATTGGGGGAATACCTTGGATTTTACACCTCCGCGGACATTGACACGGAAGAGTGGCGCAACCTTCCCTCAGATTTTGACTCCGACACGGTGGCAGAAGCTTACTGGGACAGAATTACTAATGGTCAAGGAGGCAGGTTCACCGGTACTAAACCAAACACTTCAAAGATTGTCAGCCCGGCACTCAAGATTATGAAGCTTCTACTCAACCTTACCTTTGGAGGTAGGAATAAGAACCTCCACAAGGTATACAGATTTGACCTCTTCAACCTTTGGAGCCTGGAAATGAATGAGCCAATACAGATGGCCTGCATGGTGCAATAGTTGTTCACCTCTCAGACACACCCGAAGTGCCCATATGTCTGGATAAGGCTAGTGGTCACAAGACTGTGCCACAGGTTGGGCTTGCAAAGGGAATTGACAAGGGAGAAGAGTATTGCCTCCATGCGACCGTTTAGTGATGCGCATCTCAATAGGAGCTATGCCCCAAAGATTAGGGTCGCGCCTAGACCTCCACAGGGTGAGCCTCAGCAAGAACAGGAGCCGGTAATTCAGGGAGGTCCGGATGTGCCTTCGGAGTATGCAGAGTACCCCCCAGTATATGACTGGGCATCCATGAGGGCTTTTCAGCTTTAGTTGCATACTCAGTCTATGAACACTTTCAACCAGAGGATGGACCTTCAGCACAAAGAGTTGATGAGGCAGAACGAAGCAATCATAAGGCAGAATGAAGCATACGCTAGGCAAGAGGAATGTCAAGAACAACAATTCCAAGCAATCGAGCAGTTGCGCCTATGGATGGAACACCGATTCCCACCCCCCTCACAGGGTGGGGACGCACCTTATTGACGTTGCTTGGGTTGTTAGAGTTCTTGTGTTGATGTGGCCCGGCTAGAACAATAGGTGCCCCGTGCGTGGGGTGCCGACTTTATCTTTCTTTACTTTCGTTATTTGGTTTGTTTATTTTCGGGTTTAGTACTACTCTCGTTTACATTTACTTTACATAATGCACTTTGGTTTATGTGGTTTTCTTTTAATTGCTTTTAACTTTGAAGGTTATTTTTTTACTTCTAATACTTGCAAAAATTTTCAAAAAAATATTTGTTAGTGTTGTTTTTAAGCTCAAGACGACAGGGGGCACGAAGACATACGAATAAGCAAAAATACGGGGGAGGAAACATGCAACATCATAGACGAAAACAAGCTGGAAAATGCAAACCACAGTATTGGACGCGCGGCGGACGCGTGTCCAGCAGGTCCCTGGAAGTAGAAAGAAGCAGAAACAGAGAAGTCTCTGCTGGACGCGCGTCCAGCAGGGCGTCCGCCCGACGAATTTAAATATCCCAAGGGTTTTTCAGCTCCATTCTTCTTCCCTCACTCCAAATTTCCTCTCTATCACTCCCTACTCTCAAAAGATGATGAACATAGGTAACTTCTTCTCTTCTCCTTTATCAAGCATTTGTGGATCACCTCCCCCGAGCCCAAAGGTAATTCACTTAACAATTCTTCTTCTTCTACTTGGGTTATTAGGATCTTGATCTATTTTCTACTCAATTTTAGTAAGATCTTATGTGATCCCTTACTTTTGTGAGCTTTGGGTGATGATATGCTTGTCCTTTATACTCTATAGTGTGTAGATCATACATATTTCATACATTTGTGCTTTTTGTTAACATTGCATACCATGTGTTTGATAAAATGCCACTTATAGTGTATGGTGCAAGTTATGCTTTGAGTTGAGATCACAATGCTTTTATTGAAAATGCCATCTCTTATATTGAGAACATAATGCTTGAAATGAGAATGTAATATCTTGAATTGAAAACCCAATGTTGTGAGTTGAGAATCTAATGCGTAAATTGATGAATGTAGGGACTTCCAAGGGCCGAAATGATGGTCCCTAGGCACACTCTTGAAAGAGGTGAACCTAGTAGGGTACTCAATGAGGATACATCAAGCGATGAAGAGGAAGCACCTAATGTGGAATTTGCAAATCGGGGCCTCATGATCGAAGTGGAGGATCTTTTTAGATATAGGCACTTCCGGGACAAGCAAATAGTCGAATGGAGTTACATCGAAGCCCCGGTCTTAACCATCTTAGGCATTCAAGAAGAATTTGAAAGGATGACGTCCCAACCATTTTGGAGACACATTTGTAGCTGGAGGGATGCGACGTACGTCCCTATCGTTAGGGAATTCATTTCTACTTTAGAAGTCAACGAAGGGGTGCATAACCGGCGACAACCTAGCATTAAGTTCAAGCTATTCCATAGACAGTACGACATCTCGTCGGATGAACTTGGTAATTTGCTAGGATTCTACACTCTACATGACCAAGAGCAAAGATGGTACGCAAACCTCGTTGACGACTTCACCAACGAGCATCAACTCGAGTTGTTTTGGTGGGGAATAGCTAGACAGGGGATAGCTTGGAGACCCTCATACACGAGTGCCAAATATATCAACATTCCGGAGCTTAAGATCATGTGGCATATTATAGCACGGTCATGGTTGGGAAGGCAAACTCCGAATGACAATGTTACAAGGAGGGAACTATTCATGCTTTGGAGCATGTATACGGAGACGCCAATCCACATGGGAGAGCTTTGTAAGACCCTCCTAAAGCGACAAAGCTATGAGGATAGTGAGAGTATCTTCGTAGGGCCTCTAGTTAGTAGGCTATGTGAAGCATTGGGGTTTGGAGACGCACTTGCATATGAGGTGGTGGCAACCAAAATGACACCTTTGGACATAGGTGATTTTATCCAGTTTGGAGTGCCACCCGAGGAGTCTAGTGACGATGAGGCTAGAGGAGAACAAAGAGATTTGTGGGGAACTATCGAGAGACTTGAGAACCGAGTCAATATGCTTGAACATGAAGTAAGAAGGCTCACACTTGATCAATATGAAGAGGAGTCCAATGGGTCGGGCTAATGATCTTGTGCACCCCGATGATCATAGTGTTTAGTTGTAGTGATTTTGAGTTTTTTAGCACTTGTTCTTTTATGCACTCTTATTCTGTCTTTAATTGATATTTTGTTTGCATTATTGTTTTGGTTTTTACTTTTAATATTGATTCTTTATCTTGATGATCTCTTAAGTTTAGCTAATCGAATGTGAATCAATGTGTTTGGAAGCTTATGTTGTGCAGGGAATTTCAAGGAAAAGAGAGATGATATGAGCACACTCATGTAGATCTTTAATCCCGTAGGGGAGTCTCTTTATCTCCCTTACCCTTTCTTTTACCTATATGCTTTTGTTATAAAGTGTGGAAACCAGGTATTGATGGCATGACTTTTGCATTTGCTTGCTTTAAATCTCTCATAAAAGCATGTTGTGTGACCCAATAGCCCATAGCACACTTCTAAAGTTTGGAAAGGGGCATTTTATGTTGAGACCTTTGTAGCTTTCCCACATTATGCTTAGTGTGAACATCGAGGACGATGTTCGTTTTAAAGTGTGGAAAGGAAAGCACCTTTGTGCTTGAAAAACTTTGAATTGCAAAAGTAATGCTTGGCTTAGAACGGTGGACATGTTTGAAATGAATGCAATGCTTAATCTATCTTGGAAAATGTGTGTTTTGAAGTAACACTTGATTCTCAATTAGGACTATCCCGTGGAAGAAAATGCCTGTACTTTTGTTGAAATTGATTGTTTGTTGCATGACTGTGTGATGTTCACCTCTCATTTAACCCAGACCATAGTCAAGGAGGTAACGAAGTGGGAGTGTGCACCTATCAACCCTAGTAATATAATGTTTACTAAGCCCGGAAATGAACCTAATTTTCTTTGTTTTTGCTCTCCCGAAGGTGTAGTGTGGGGTTGTGAAGGTGATACTTTGCTTTAAGTTGTTTAAAAGAGCCCAATGTGGCCACCTTAGGATATGAAAAAGATGAACCGTCTCGCTAGGGCAAGTTAGGGGCAACCATCGCACTGTCTTCGAAAAAGCGTAGAGCTCTACGTGAAGTCGGTTGCCCCGATACAAGGTCTTGGGAGATGAGAAAATTGAAGAGAGCCATTCCGCCAAGATTCGGGCACCCATTGCACCGTCTTCGAAAAAGCATGGAGATCCATATGAAGTCGGGTAGCCCGATGAGGTTATCTTGGGGAATGAGAAAAGGAGAGATCTATCCCATTGGGACCGGGCACCTATTGCACAGTTCTCGAAAAAGCATGGAGCTCCATGTGAGATCGGGTAGCCCGATGGTCGGTCTTGAGGGGTAGTAGATAACCTTAAAGCCTTTTTGTTTATCACGTTAGAATCTAGGGGGGCTTGAGGTTACAAGGGTGGTCTAATAGGTTTGGTTTGTGCACATCGGTCCCACTAGTTGGCTCGGCTAGTGGCCCGCTTTAAATGGTTGGTGAACCCGTTATTGGATTGCATGCTTGAATCGTATGATAATGATAGTTAATCAAATTGCTTTACTATAGTCAAAAGGTTTTGTTCTTGGGATAGTCGTTTTTGAGAATCAAAGGATTGTTTGAAAACACATTTTCATGATAGCTTGAGAATTGTATTGATTTCAAGTGTGTGCATCATTCTTGTGGTTTAGCTTGCTTGCATATCAAAGTGGTGGCATCATTTGCACTTAGTTTTTGCTTGGTCAATGATAGCTTGCTTGAGGACAAGCAAGTTCTAAAGTGTGGAAATTTTGATAAGTGCAAAAGATGCTACACTTATAGGGTCGTTCTCGGGTCGCATTGCACGTACTTGCTAGCTTTTGTGCTTGATTTGGGGCTTAATTGCGTTAAAATGCGTGTTAGTGCCATTGGACCCTAGTCCACACGTGTTTGATCATTTTGTAGGTAAAACGTTGTGCAAAAAGGTGAAAAAAGACATGAATTGCAAAGAATGATTCACGGGCCAAAGTTGGAGCAAAGAACAGGACACGGACGCGCCTTGGACGCGCGTCCGCCAAGGCGTCCGGAACGAAGTCTAGCAAAGCCGAACCAAACTCTGCGGTGGACGCGACTTGGACGCCCGCGTCCGAAAAATGGTTTGCAGAAGTTGGAGCAGTCTGCTTTGGACGCTCAACGGACGAAGAATGGACGCCCCGCGTCCGAAAAACACCTCTCTGAAGTTGCAATGTCTGCTGAGGACGCACAGCGGACGCGGATCGGACGCCCGCATCCGATTTCGAGATCTCTCCGAAGATTTGAAGCAGCGAGGCAGAATCCCGCTGGACGCGCAGCGGACGCGCGTCCAGTCGGGCGTCCACTTCGTAATATTTTGGCGGTTTGACGTGATTTAAATAGAGATTTGGGGCATTTTTCCAGAGGATCCCATTCATTTTTCCAGATTAGTCTAGTCTAAAATTTCTCTCTCTAGAATTAGGTTGAAATTCCCTCCAAATTCCATTCACATTTCATTTCAAGTAGCTAGATTTGGAGAAGATTGTGGACATCAACTTGCAATTGATCAAGATTTGTAGAAGAATTCCATTTACATTCAAGTAATCTTCCAATTTCCTCTCTTGTTCTTCAATTTTAGTTTGTGAATTGAGTTGTGATTTGTTTTGTTGATTTGTTTTGTGCTTTGATTTGTGATTAGATTTCAATCCTTATAGCTTAGATTTGTTCATTTGCTTTGATGACGCTTAGTTTAGAGATGTGTGGCTAGTTACCTAGTGGATTTGGACTAGTTGAACATGCATGTTGTTCTTGAGCTCTTATATCATATATCTAGGGTAGAATGACGCTTTTTGGATATCTTGATAGCGGTTTGGGATGTTTGTGTGACCTCTACTCCGAGTAGGCCAATCGGACTTGAGAGTTAGTGTAGAAAGCTTTCACCTATGAGAATAGGGAATGCTTGAAGACCTCACCAACCTCTTTTCCATCACACCTTTGAGAAAAGGGAGAAGGAAGGCAAGAGGCACATAGCGTGTTTGTCATAATGCCTCTTCTAGCCTAATGTTCACAAGGATGACGTTATGGTCTAAGAAGTGAGTCCATTGACCACGAGAGTGGCGGTGGTGTGAGTGACCTTGTCTCTTGTTAGTCCTTTGAGCGTTTTCGAACCCCTAGTACCTTAGGAAATCAAGAACTTGCATGTATGCTAGATTAGTCCAAATCCTCCCTTCCAATACTTGTTTACAACACCTTTCGTTTAGTGTTTGAGCTATTCTTAGAATGACCTACACAACCCTTATGTTAGGACTAGCTTTTGAAACATAGGAACTCTTGTGTCTAATTCCTTGTCTACCGAATCCTTTCTTACCATTCCTTGAGACGATACTCGGAAACTTCTTTCCGTTTTAACACCTAGTTCTTTCCATCCACCGCGAAAACTCAACTCATCAAGTATATTTTTATTACTTAAAATAATATCAATTAGGCATGCTCTTCATTCTAATTTTGTAAGACTTCTTCTAAAATAATTTTTAAATAATCAATTTCAACGCTATTATACAAATCTGATAATTTCAATTAAATGTTCACTTTCAAATATTAGAATTGTTTATAATTTCATCAAATTTTATTATTGAAATGATATGTTATTGGTGCGGGATATTTGTCTCACCTAACTGACATGTGCAAGCAAGCAAACACACTAGTGACGCACGTGTCATGCACCTAGGGCAGTTATTATTCGAAGAGAACCGCCCCTCTGGAAAATAAATTTCCCTCTCCCCCAACCATTTCCCCCATTTTCTGAAGAGAACTGTTTCTCCAAAAAATAATTTCACTTCTCCCCCAACCCTTTCCCGCATCTTCTAAATTAAAGAGAATCGTCTCTTCAAAAAATAAATTTTCCACTACCCCAAGCCTTTTCTACATTTTCCGAAGATAACCGGGTCTCCCGAAAATAAATTTCTCTGTCCCCTAATTCTTTCCTTATCATTCCTCCCATTTTCTCCATTTTTCTTCCCAAATTTGAGATCTCAAAAAAATCAAACCCTCCCAAAAAACAAAGAAGCGAAAATCTAGTAGAAACAACAAAAGATGAAAAATGATGGTACGAACAAGCATGTGTTACGCACGAGTATCAATTGCTTTGTAAATCAAATCAACCCTAAAGGGGATTTGGGATTTGGGAGGGAAATGGCAACCCACTCGCAAGAGACCGCCGCGTAAATTTACAGTTGTATAAGATCCAGTGAGCAAGAAACCGCCGTGTGAATTTTCAGTTGTAGCAGATCAAGTGAGCGCCCCCCAACAATAATACAATTTTTTTGTCACACAGGTTTCTCACTGCTCTCTTACTCCCCTATGCTCCTTCTCTAGTTTTTTTATTCTCCTTTGTAAAAATTTTCTTAATCAATTATGAACATTAATGATACACATATTACGTACATAATTAAAAGATATTAAACATACATGTAAGTGTACAAATGATACACATTTGGACCACCTTTCATTGGCTTAATTATTAGTCAAAAACCTTAGGTTAGTTATATAGGTTGTTTATTAAGTCAACTGTATCAGCACTGGATCTGTCTACTGCCTACTCTGGATCTGCCTACTGCCTGCTTTGGATCAGCGCCATAAATTGTTTAATTCAAATTAAACCAAGTCACCTTGATCCACGATTTATGGGGTTGATCTACACTATTGGTCAAAGCTTAAATTGAGGAAATAACAGCAGCTGAAGTTGTGGTTTAATTGGTTGGTTCATTACCTATATAAAGTGCTCTAAAACTTGTGATTCATTACACACTTCACTACATCTATACTCCAGAGTTACGTGAGAACTATATTCAGGTTTACTCTATTATTTTGAGCGGTATTATCAGTGTGGAAGTGTGCTTGATGATTCGTCCTTGTTGGTGATCTTTGATGCAACTTACAGTGTCAGCTTGAAGATGATGAAGGCTTAGCTAGGAGTACTTTTTGTAACCATTGTTGTAGTATGGTTGTTTCGTGACTCATTGTAACCCTTGTGTTCATCTAGTGGATTGGGCTGACGTGAAGTGCCCCGCAGACGTAGGAGTGTAGCTCCGAACTGCGTAAACAATTCCCGGTGTCTGGTTCTTTTACTTTGCTTTATTATTTTGTTCCTTATTTATCTGTTTATAATTGACTAATTTAATCAGATAATTAATTAATACTGTTAAAACAAAGTAAAAATCTTAGATTTTTATTGTACATTCAAGATCCACAATACAATTTCAATTGGTATCAGAGCCTGGGGACTTAAGTTATTAGTCAAACCGATCTGGCTAAAACATTGTGTTTCTTGAACTTACAATTTCACCGTGCTTTATTGTTTTTTCTATACGCTATTTTGTTTTATCTCACGGTGTGTGAAGTACTCCAGAGTGGACAAGCACAGACTTCCTCTAGCACTAACATGGAGTGACGATGAAGCTGACCTAGAAGCTGAAGCTGATACAGAAGATATTTCTGGCAGCTTCGTTGCATTTACGGCCAGGATTGCAGTTGATCTAGAAGTTGAAGATGATGAAGATATAGCTGATTCGGAAGGCTGTGACTACAACTCGGCAGAAGAGCTTAAAACTCCTGTTTTTTCTTAAGAAATAGAGTATAAGAAGTTGTATCTCAAATGGGAATGTTTACTTAAAGCTAATCGTTCTCTGTATAGTCAGGTAGGAATATTAGAAAAAGCCATCAAAGTGTACAAAAATCAAATATCTGAAAGAGATCTGCTTCTCAAAGCTGCTTCTGAACAAGAAGTCAAGCTAAAACAGGAAGTGGCCAAGCTAACGCAGGAACTGACCACTCTCAAGAAACAGATCCAGATGATGGATACCACATCAACACTTGATGAAATTCTAGACACGGGCCGGCAATCAACCACTAAAGTCGGACTCGGCTTCACCGGGGACAAACATAATGGTCAAACTATATTTGTCAAAGCAATTAGACCAGATGCAGAGGATGTTCCAGAAACAAGTACAGCAAGGAAAATGAGTTCAGCAAGGCATTGCCACAACATTGTAATGAAATATACACGTACACATAAATCTTATAACCATATTTTTCATTACTACAGGATTCAAGGACACACCAGACCGGAGTGTTACTACTTCTACAGAGATCAGAGGATTGAAAAGTACAAACAAAAATTTATCACTCATTTCACCAAACAGGTCTAGGTAAGGAAGTTTGATTACATATGTCTGATGAGTAAAATGGTGATAGTAAATATGAGGGTGTAAATGTCGTTTCGCTGAGGATTGGGACTATGGCACGTATCGTATGAATTATTAAATTCCAGGCACTGAAGTATTGGAATTCACTAGAATCCAAGCAAATTATGATTAAATATGGGAAATAAAATAATGCAAAATAAATAAGGGATAAACTATATGATAAAAGAATGGGTCAGATTAGGGGTATTGCAATCTTGATGCTCTAATAAACTAATAATTAGGGGAAAAACAATTAACCAAGGGATTTATTGGCAATGCACTCAAGAATTCAGTTCAGCTACTTTTGTAATCAATAAACTAGAATTAGGCTAGGATTGCCCCACTTTCGTGATGCATCAATCTTAACCTTAAAACACAAAAGCATTATAAACCCCCAAATTACCCCTATTCTCATAGTAGGAAAAATTGGGTTGAAATTGGTTAGGCTGAGTCTTTCACCCAACTTTCGTTGTGATGAAATCCTCTCCAAAACAAATCATTAAAAGCTGCGCATCAATTATCAATAAGAGGAATTTATAATCCAATTCAAACATAAAAAACCTAGGTTAATTAATTATGCCCTTTATGCAATAATCATAAACCTAGCATCAAGAATAGCAATAAAACCCTAATCAAACCCATTAGCTAACTACTCATGCATCATAAAAGTAAACAAAGCAAAGCAATAATAAATAACCGTAAACATTTCAAGAAATCTGAAAAGAAAGTAAATAATGGGAAAAGGAGAACTTTACTAATAATGAAGAACAAATCAAACTTCAATCCGAGATTTCAAGCTTGAAAATAATCTAATGTAAAACTAATCTAAACTATACTAGGGAAATCTAAAGAGAAGAGAGAAAAATAACCTAAAACTAACTAGGGTTTGAAACTCCTTAAATTGTAGAGAATATGTAGAATATATAGGAGATAGATGGGCCTTGGGCCCATGAGGCAACTTCCAATTCTTTTCCAATTCTTATTCTTGTTTCCTTTCCTTCCTGGTAATTTCCTTTTCTTCCAAAACTTGTCCAAAATGTTCCAAAATTCTTCCTTTGCTGCTCCTTGTGGATAATTCAACCCTTGGGACAATATAACACACAAACAATTCTCAATTTCACTAGGATAAAGAAAATAAACATCAAAACAACTAAAATAAGGGTTGAATTATTGTACAAAATAGTAGATATCAATGTCATGTGTCTCTTCTAACAAAATATTTAGGCAGAGAAGAAAAGTGGTATTTTGATAGTGGCTGCTCTCGCCATATGACGGGAAATATTAATTTTCTGAACGATATCAAAGAAAGTAAAGGAGAAGTAACTTTTGGTGACGGTGTAAAAGGGAAAATCACTGGAGTCGGCACGTTGAATGTTGCAGGATTACCTAGACTCAAAAAGGTGCCACTTGTAAACGGGTTGCACGTCAATCTTATCAGCATAAGTCAACTATGCGATCAAAATTGGAATGTCAACTTCACAAAAGATAGTTGCAACGTTTTGGACAATCAAAAGCAATGCATCATGGAAGGTAAGCGATCTTCTGATAATGCATATATTCTAACTAATGATGTTATGTGTTGCAGGTCCAGTATGAATGAAGCTGAACTATGGCATCAAAAGTTAGGACACCTGAATTATAGTTCCCTTAACAAGCTAATCAAAACTCAAGCAATTATCGGTCTACCATACCTAAAAACTGACTCGGAAGGAATCTGCGGTGCATGTCAGGCTGGAAAGCAAACGAGAACACCTCATCCAGCTCTAAAGGAAATCAACACCAAACACTGCCTGGAGCTTATCCACATGGATCTCGTGAGTCCCACTCAAATAGAATGTATTGGAGGTAAGAGGTATATTCTAATATGCGTTGATGATTACTCACGATTTTCTTGAGTAACATTTCTTAGGGAAAAAGCTGAAACCTTCAAAGCCTTCAAAGCTCTAGCTCTCAAGCTTCAGAAAACAAAAAAATGAACCAATTGTCAGAATCCGGAGTGATCACCGACGTGAATTCGACAATAGTTCATTTGATGAATTCTGCAACAAGTATGGGATAACTCAAGAATATTCAGCACCGAAAACACAGAATGGAGTGGTAGAATGTAAGAATTGTACCATCCAGGAGATGGGAAGAGCTATACTAAATGCAAAATCTATACCACGAAAATTTTGGGCCGAGGTTGTACATACCTCCTGTCACATTATCAACAGAGTCTATCTTCGACCCGGCACAAGTCAAACTCCATATGAGATTTGGAAAAGTAAGAAGCCGATTCTTAAATACTTTCACATATTTGGTTCACGATTTTTTATTTTGAAGGATAGAACTCCCACAACAAAATTCGAACTGAAAAGCAACGAAGGTATATTTCTCGGGTACTCATGCAACAGCCGTGCCTATCGTGTTTATAACAAAGTTACAAAGACAATCATGGAATCATCAAATGTCGTGGTGGATGATCAACCCGATGATGTATTTGAAATACCACGATTCAGACTGGATTACTCAACAAATACTCTAGAAACTCCTGCAAATAATCCAGAACCTTCAGAAGATAATCCAAAGTCTTCTACAAATAATCCAGAATCTCCAACAAATAATTCTAAATCTCCTTCGAGTACATCAGACTCATTGCCAAGTGGGCTAGGTTTTCCAGGCGCAGCATCATAACCGTCTACACTTGATCCAGGAACGATTCAGATCTATAATCCACCCTCTAGATTAGATGCACTGACACACACTCAAAAGAATCATCTAGTACAAAACATCATTGGAGATCCAAACTCTAGAGTTCGGACTAGGGGAAAGAAACGTGATTATAGTGAACATGCTGGGTTCGCATGCTACACCTCAAAAATCGAACCAAAATATGTGAAGGAAGCTCTAACCGATGAACACTGGATCAAAGCTATACAGGAAAAACTCGTAAAAGCTGAAAGAAAAAAACTCCTCAGGGGTATTGGTACCTTCTACTCCTTATTCTTTAGTTGTTATTTTCTCAATACCTGTGTCTAAGTCCTTTTTGTTACTCTTCCTGATTTGTTTTTGCGTTTCTCGTGTGCTATGTATTCTTTCTTAAAATGTGCCTAAGTTGATTTTTTTTTCTTGATTCTATCTGTGTTTTTTATTTTGTCTGGACTATGCTCACTTTATCTGTTACTGAACCTGTTCTGTTTGACTTTCTTTTATCTGTGCCAGAGTAAATCTACGTGTTTCTCTGAATCTGATTTTTTTGTGGCTTTGTGTTACCTGTTTGGACCGGTGATATCCGTTATGATTTTGTGCCTAAATTTGCTTTATCTGAACGTGTTTACGGGTTTATGTGCTAATCTTCCTGCTCTGTTTGACCCTTTTATCAATTTTTGCTTTTGTGGCTATAAGTGCTTTTTATTAATTGCTGAATTGTCTTCTAGTTCTAGGTTTCTCGTTTCTATCTTACTTATGCAAGTTCTTGGTACAACTTCAAGGAAACTAGCGCTAAGATATTATGATGATATTATGAAACAGTCTCGACGTACAATTTGAGGGGAGCATGGTTATCTACTTATCATTTTTTTCCAGTGCACATATCTTTGGATTATCATATTATTTGGTTAATCATCCGGATTATCATATTATTTTGGATCCTCATATCATTTGAACTATTATCTTATCTGGACTACTATATCCAAGTGGTGAATATGGAGATTCTTAGTGATGTATGGATAAGATATGGATAGTTTGGGGACTTGGTTGTGTCTACATATCTTCTGGGGACTCCGTCAGCTTCCAGTCCTAAATCTAGATAATCACCTTTGGCAATTCCTTTGTCAAAAAAGGGGGAGAAAATATTAAGGGGGAGCTGTTTCTGGTATGGTGTTTTTGGAATTTTATGGAATAATTTTCTATTATGTATGGTATGGTTGATGGATATCTGGTTTTGGTACATACTTGGATTTTTTCTATTATATTTCTATTATATTGGGTTCATTCTCAGAGTGGATTATCTTTGAAGTATGTAGTATATGAGTTAAATGGGTTTATCAGAATCAGTTGATGTGGTTGTCAGAATCATTTTGAGTATCTACTATCAGCTATTGGTATGGTCTGTTTGATCCTATTTGAATTGAGAATAATATCTCTTGAAGATCTTTGGAAGCCTATGTCAGGTTCATATAATACGCTATGCCTTTATAGTTTTGATTCATAGGCTAATTATTGTTAACAAATATACTTGAGGGCCTATTTTAATGAAATTTGGTTACATATTCCGTTACCTCAAAAGTATATTTGTAAATTAGGTTTTTGACAAATAATTGCCAAAGGGGGAGATTTTAAGTGTACAAATGATACACATTTGGACCACCTTTAATTGGCTTGATTATTAGTCAAAAACCTTGGGTTAGTTATATAGGTTGTTTATTAAGTCAATAGTATCCGCACTGGATCTGTCTACTGCCTACTCTGGATTTGCCTACTGCCTGCTTTGGATCAGCGCCAGTAATTGATTAATTCAAATTAAACCAAGTCACCTTGATCCACGATTTATGGGGTTGATCTACACTATTGGTCAAAGCTTAAATTGAGGAAATAACAGCAGTTGAAGTTGTGGCTTAATTGGTTGGTTCATTACCTATATAAAGTGCTCTAGAACTTGGGATTCATTACACAGTTCACTACATCTATACTCCAGAGTTACGTGAGAACTATATTCAGGTTTATTTTATTATTTTGAACGGTATTATCAGCGTAGAAGTGTGCTTGATGGTTCGTCCTTGTTGGTGATCTTTGATGCAACGCACAGTGTCAGCTTGAAGATGATGAAGGCTTAGTTAGGAGTACTTTTTGTAACCATTGTTGTAGTATGGTTGTTTCGTGACTCCTTGTAACCCTTGTCATCATCTAGTGGATTGGGCTGACGTTCAGTGCCTCGCAGACGTAGGAGTGTGATAGACGCCAAAAGTACCTATTTATCTATAACGTATTGAGTTGATTTCTTGCTAAAAATAAGTCTTAGAGAGTGCAATTACGTGTTTACATGCTATTCTACTAACAAATTGCAAATGAGTTCTGTGTGGAGTGTTTTGTAGAATTTCCATAGGAATGAAGGCTGAAATCAACCGAGAAGGAGCATAAATCATTGAAAGGAAAAATCAATCCACATAGGAACACATAAAGACCAAACCGAAAACAACAAAAAGGAAACGAAAATGAAGAAACCACGCCCACGAGCCTCACACGCGTGTGAGCTGGCGTGGAAATATTCCAGTAACCGTCCATGCCAGTCCACACGCGTGTGGCAGACGTGGGGCGGCACCAGAAAATCTGCGCGATGTTTTAGTATTTAAGGGACATTTCAGCTAGGTTGAGGGAGTCTTTTATCACTTTTTCTATTCTACATTTTAGGTTAGGTTTAGATAGGATTAGGAAAAAGAGGAGGAGCTCCTTGGAGAAGAAAACTAGATCTCCATAGCTTTGAAGATCTATTGGGTAACTTCTTTCATTAAAGACTTGTTTTCTCTTTGGATTTCTCTTGTTTTTTCCTTTTTCCTTAAAGTTATTTGCTTTATATATTGATCTTGTAGATATGCTTTTCTATTTTGATGCTTTGATGTTGCTAAAGCCTATGCGAGGCTAATCCCTAGGATAGGGGCTAGATTGAATGGATGATTGGTATTCATGATCTAATTTGATGAATGAGTTTGATTTCTTTGGGAATGTTGAATTTGTGTGTAAGTTTTGTATGATCTTGTTAGATCGAGGGCCCCGATCTCTTCAAGAGTATAGGATCATCTCTTTGGCGAGATATCGCAAAGAGATGTAGCCCACTACCCACATCTCCCGCTCTCAATCTGAGAAGATGAGATCCGGAGGGAACTTGTAGACAAGGTGTTTGATGAAATTCCCCAACCGACTGAGGATTGGGAGCTTGAGTGTGACGCCACTCAGGACTATGTTCCAAGCTCCTTCAATCATGACTCAATGGAAATCAACACTCTACCTTGCGCCTTGAACCAATCTCCATGATATCTTAGCCTCATCCGCCTTTATTTCTCTTTGCTTACTTCTTTATTTTATCAACCTTTTCCCTCTTAACATTTCCTTTTTACCATTATCCACATGCTCCATCTTAACGTTATTCAAACGAACCAAGGTAGCAAAGCCGTATATTCTCCAATTTGCCATCCGCGAGAGATACGACACTCGGGGAGTTTATGACTCTTCGTTTTAACACCCTCCATTTCCCAAATCTACCTTCACCATCCACTCACCCATACAAACATCCGTTCAGAGTGTAGCTCCGAATTTCGTAAAGAATTCCCGGTGTCTGGTTCTTTTACTTTGCTTTATTATTTTGTTCCTTATTTATCTGTTTATAATTGACTAATTTAATCAGATAATTAATATGGTTAAAACAAAGCAAAAACCTTAGATTTTTATTGTACATTCAAGATCCACAATACAATTTCAATACACATATTACAAACATAATTAAAGAAAATTAACCATACACATATTACATTCATAAATAAACGAAATTAAATATCTACATATTATTTTATTAAGAATAATATATACTCCTTAATTACTGTAATTATTCAGATTACATAGATGTCAAAATTAGTATAGTATTAATTAAGAATAATATATCCCCATTAATTAATTACCATATAGTAATCATAATAAAACTACCTCATTTTTATTGGAATTAATGATAAATTTGTCTACCCACATAGGAAATTAAACATACACATATTACGGTGAGTAATTAAACGAAAATAAACATACACATTACATCCATAATTAAAGGAAATTAAATATACACATATTATCTTCATATTACCAATCTGTACTTGACACTTTAATCTTATTATGATAATTAAACATAGAGATTTCCTTCATTTGATTATAATATATTTTTATTACTTAAAATAATATCAATAAGGCATGCTCTTCATTCTAATTTTTTAAGACTTCTTCTAAAATAATTTTTAAATAATCAATTTCAACACTAATATACAAATCTTATAATTTCTAATAAATGTTCACTTTCAAATATTAGAATTGTTTATAATTTCATCAAATTTTATTATTGAAATGATACGTTATTGGTGGGGGGATGTATCCTTTAAAAAAGGAAGAGATAATATTCGAAACGATATGTTATTGGTGGGGGACAATTGTCTCAACTAACTGACACGTGCAAGCATACAAACACATTAGTGACGCACGTGTCATGCACCTAGGGTATTTATTATTGGAAGAGAACCGTCTCTCTGGAAAATAAATTTCCCTTTCCCCCAACCATTTCCCCCATTTTCTGAAGAGAACCGTCTCTCCAAAAAATAGTTTCACCTCTCTACCAACTCTTTCCCGCATCTTCTAAATTAAAGAGAATCGTCTCTTCGAAAAATAAATTTTCCTCTACGTACCCCAAGCCTTTTCCACATTTTCTGAAGAGAACCGTCTCTCCCGAAAATAAATTTCTCTCTCCCCCAATTCTTTCACTATCATTCTTCCCATTTTCTCCATTTTTCTTCCCAAATTTGAGATCTCAAAAAAAGCAAACTCTCCCAAAAAAAAAAGAAGCGAAAATCTAGTAGAAACAACAAAAGATGAACAATGATAGTTGGAACAAGCATGTGTTACGCACGAGTATCAATTTCTTTGTAAATCAAATCAACCCTAAAGGGGATTTGGGATTTGGGAGGGAAATGGCAACCAACTCGCAAGAGACCGCCGCGTGAATTTTAAGTTGTAGCAGATCCAGTGAGCAAGAGACCGCCGTGTGAATTTTCAGTTGTAGCAGATCCAGTGAGCAAGACACCGCCGCGTGAACCTTTTGTTGTAGAAGATCCGGTGAGCGCTCCCCAACAATAATACAATATTTTTGTCACACAGGTTTCTCACTATTCTCTCACTCCCCTATGCTCCTTCTCTAGTTTTTTTTTTCTCCTTTGTAAAAATTTTCTTAATCAATTAAGAACATTAATGATACACATATTACGTACATAATTAAAAGAAATTAAACATACACATATTACAAACATAATTAAAGAAAATTAACCATACACATATTACGTTCATAACTAAACGAAATTAAATAACTACATATTTTTTTTATTAAGAATAATATAGACTCCTTAATTACCGTATTATTCATATTACGTATATATGTCAAAATTAGTATAATAGTAAGTAAGAATAATATATCCTCATTAATTAATTACCATATAGTAATCATAATAAAACTACCTCATTTTTATTGGAATTAACGATTAATTTGTCTACCACATAGGAAATTAAACATACACATATTACGGTGGGTAATTAAAGAACAATAAACATACACATATTACTTCCGTAATTAAAGGAAATTAAATATACACATATTACGTTCATATTACCAATTTGTATTTACCACTTTAATCTTACTATGATAATTAAACATAGAGATTTCCTTCATTTGATTATAGTATATTTTTATTATCTAAAATAATGTCAATTAGACATGCTCTTCATTCTAATATTTTAAGACTTTTTCTAAAATAATTTTTAAATAATCAATTTCAACACTAATATACAAATCTTATAATTTCAAATAAATGTTCACTTTCAAATATTAGAATTGTTTATAATTTCATCATGAATTTTATTATTGAAATGATACGTTATTATTGGGGGACGTATCCTTTAAAAACGGAAGAGATAATATTAGAAAGGATATGTTATTGGTGAGGACAACTGTCTCACCAAACGGAAGAGATAATATTAGAAAGCAAACACACTAGTGACGCACATGTCATGCACCTAGGGCATTTATTATTCGAAGAGAACAGTCTCTCTGGAAAATAAATTTCCCTCTCCCCCAACCATTTCCCCCATTTTCTGAAGAGAATCGTCTCTCCAAAAAATAATTTCACCTCCCCCCCAACCCTTTCCCGCATCTTCTAAAGAGAATCGTCTCTTCGAAAAATAAATTTTCCTCTACCCCTAAGTCTTTTCAACATTTTCCGAAGAGAACCGTCTCTCCCGAAAATAAATTTCACTCTCCCCCCATTCTTTCCCTATCATTCTTCCCATTTTCTCCATTTTTCTCCCCAAATTTGACATCTCTAAAAAATCAAACCCTCCCAAAAAAAAAAAGCGAAAATCTAGTAGAAACAACAAAAGAGGAAAAATAATGGTAGGAGCAAGCACGTGGCCACGAGTATCAATTGCTTTGTAAATTAAATCAACCCAAAAGGGGATTTGGGATTCGCAATTTGGGAGGGAAATGGCAGCCCACTCGCAAGAGACCGCCGCGTGAATTTTCAGTTGTAGCAGATCCAGTGAGCAAGAGACCGCCGCGTGAACTTTCAGTTGTAGAAGATCCAGTGAACGCCCCCCAACAATAATACAATTTTTTTGTCACACAGGTTTCTCACTCCTCTCTCTCTCTCCCCTGTGCTCCTTCTCTAGTTTTTTCTTCTCCTTTGTAAAAATTTTCTTAATCAATTGAGAAAATTAATGATACACATATTACGTACATAATTAAAAGAAATTAAACATACACATATTATAGACATAATTAAAGAAAATTAATCATACACGTATTACATTCATAAATAAACGAAATTAAATATCCTCATATTATTTTATTAAGAATAATATATCAGGATGAATGTGGGATGAATTTGACCCATGATTTGGTGATAGATGTTTTTGAGAGATTCAAGCATGCTACAAAGCCTGCATTTAGGTTCTTTTGTTGGGATGCTCAGAGGCTGGGATATGTTCATGATTCAAAAACTTATAATGCAATGATGGCCATACTTGGAAATACTAGGCAGTTTGAGACTATGGTGTCGGTTCTTGGAGAAATGGGCGAGAAGGGTTTTTTTTTTAAAAATTCTTGCCTTTTTCAAAAACCCAACTTCTTAATGCTGTTTAGATTTGGGGTGAAATGGAAATTCAAAAGTTCAATTTTGTAAAAAATTAAAAATAAAAACAAATTAATACTTTGTATTTGCCATTTTAATTTGAGTTGGTCCAATTTGAATCATATTTAATTTTGATTTGTATGATCACTTCTATATCTAACCTGAGTCTCATGACTACTTATATATATATACCCCTTTATAGGGGTCCATGGTTTGGGTTAGTTTGTGTCTAGCATGGCCTATCCTATTTAGTAAAAGGGCTAGACTTAGGCTTATATTAAAGTCTATTTAGCTAAATAGGTCCAGACCTCTATGTACATGGCCTATCAATTATGCTAGGGACTCTGTCGAGTTCACCTTGCAAAGTGGATCCGGGTTCATGTTCACAATTTTAGAACTTTATATTCACAATTTTTTAGATCTCAATATACAAAATTACATTACTCAAATTCACAATTTTTGAACTTGATCTATATTCACAATTTTGTTATATAAATTCAAAAATTGCGTTATACTGTTGAATATAGAGTTATGAAATTGTGAATATAAAGTTATGAAAGCTCCGAGACCTGATGGTTTCTATGCCAGCTTCTATTAGAAGGCATGGCATGTGGTTGGCCCCTTAGTTATTAAACAAGTTCTCACGTTTATGGATAACGACAGTCTTGCCAATGGCATTAATGATACTTATTGCCCTCATCCCCAAGAATAGTTGCCCCAATAAGCCTAACCAAATCCGGCCATTTAGTCTGTGTAATGTTATCTATAAAGTTATTACTAAGACAATGACTAACCACATCAAACCGATACTTAAAAAATCATCGGCTCGGAATAGAGTAGCTCTATACCTGGTCGTCAGATAGTTGATAACATTATGGCCTACCAAGAGGTGCTCCACTCGATGCGTGTGAAGCAGGGTAATAAGGGCTTCATGATCTTGAAAGTTGACCTTGAGAAAGCCTACAATAGATTGGATTAGAACTTCATCAGAGATACTCGGATTGATGGATGTGGGTATGAGTGATAATTGGGTTAAAAATATTATGGCCTATGTGGAATACCCGAATTTGAACATCCTGTGGAATGGTAAGCAGTTGGACCATATTGCACTCTCTAGAGGTATTCAGCAAGGCGGCTCCATATCCCCCTACATTTTCATTTTACGTATGTAGTGGCTCAACCATATTATTAAGGAAGAGGTTCAAAAGGGAAGGTCGAGAGGCGTTAGACTTTTCAGGTATAACCCCCTTTTAACTCACTTGTTTTTTTGCTGATGATCTCGTTCTTTTTGCTGAAGCTACTCAGGAACAAATTATCACCATTAAAGACTGCCTGGAGAGATTTACTAGGGGTTTGGGGCAAAGAGTCAACCTCGATAAATCCCAAATCCATTTTTCAAAAAATGTTAACAGTGAGGAAGCCTATCGGATAGGAGAAATTGCAGGCATCCCTTCTCCAAGCGATTTGGGCTAGTATCTCAGGGTCCCTTCGATTCATAGAAGAGTCACAAACAATCTGTTTGCGCCAATCAAGAAAATCAACATGAGACTTCATGGGTGGAAGTCGAGATTCCTCTCACTCGTTAGTCGCCAAGTCTTGACTCAATCGGTCTTACACATCATCCCTTATTACAACATGCCGACAGTGCTAATGCCAATGGGTGTTTGGGAAGCTATTGACAGAAGAATTAGGACATTCCTTTGGGAGAGCACACAGGATCAAAGAACGTGTCACCTTGTGCGCTGGGATATGGTCACCAAGCCGTTAGAAGCAAGGAGATTGGGGATTAGATCCACTAAAGAAGTTAATTTAGCGTTCACGGCAAAGCTTGCATGGTGACGAGCGAGATGAGGAGAGAAGTTGAGAAACAGAATAAAGATATTTGATTGATGGGAGTGAATATTTCTTGTTGACATTACAGGGAGAGATACATGAATATATACACTGGACTGAAGTGGGGAAAGGCAGTTACAACTAAAAGGTAAATGATATTACATTTCTATCCTTCTTCACATGCTATATGTTCCCCCCGTAAGCTGGAGAGTGTAAATTTTAGACTCCCAACTTAGAGACAAATAGGTGAAACTGACGAGGAGATAGGGCTTTTGTAAAAACATCTACTACTAGGCCTGAGGAAGGGACGGATAGAAGCTTCACCAAGCCTTGTGCAACTTTCTCCCAGACGACGTGGCAGTCGATTACAATATGTTTCGTTATTTCGTGGAAGACACAATTCTCAGCGATGGCTATTGCTGATTTATTGTCACAAAAAAGTGCTGCAGGTCTGTCAAGCTTCACTCGTAGATCATTGACAAGATAATTGAACCACTGCACTACAAATACTGTCGCAACAAGAGCTCGATATTCCGCCTTGGAGGAGGAATGGGAAATTGTAACCTGCTTCTTTGATTTCCATGAAATGAGAGCTCAGCCTAAGAAGATATAGAACCCTTTTATAGATTTGCGGGTTGTTGCGCACGTGGCCCAGTCTGAATCGGAAAATACGTTCAGATGCATGCTGCCATTTTTTGGATAAAGAATACCATATCTAGGAGCTGCCTTAATGTAACGCAATACTCGATGCACAACTGATAAATGCTCACTAGTGGGAGAGTCGACAAACTGACTTAGTTGTTACACTGCGTAGGAAATCTCAAGTCGTGTCACAGTAAGATAGAGTGACCTACCAACCTTCTATAGCTTCCAACGTCACTCAAGATTTCCCCACCACCTTTGTCCAGACGATGACCAGTGACCATTGGCGAACTAACCGGCTTGGAGTGAAGAAAGCCAACTTCATTTAAGATATCCAACGCAAACTTGCGCTGACAAAGATTTAACCCCGAGCTACTCATGTGTGCTTCAATGCCTAAAAAATAGCCAGGAGTACCCAGATCCTTAATTTTGAATGCATCATCGAGATATGTCTTTAGCTCTTGAATCAACTCCATGTTTGGGCTAGCAATTAGGATATCATCGACATAAACAAGGAGAGCTACAAAACTTGAACCATCCCCTTTATTAAACAGTGAGGGATCTGCCTTTGATTGAGTGAATCCCATGTGTATGAGGGCAGCACATAACTTGGCATTCCATTGGCGAATGGCCTGCTTCAAACCATATAGGGAACGTAGTAGTCTGCACACCTGATTCAGCCTTTCTCCTTTAAAACTGGGAGGCAACACCATGTACACTTCTTCATCAAGGTCACCATGAAGAAATGCATTATTGATATCCAGTTGATGGATATGCCAAGCCCGAGAGGCAGCTACTGCTAAGAATGTTCTAATGGTGGTGATCCGGGCTACGGGTGATAACGTCTCAATGTAGTCGATCCCAAGTTGTTGCGTGTAGCTTTTGGCTACAAGCCTTGCTTTGTACCTTTCAACCGAGCCATTTGCCTTGAGTTTAACTTTGTAAACCCACTTACAACCAATGGGAGCTTTCCTAGGAGGCAAGTCAACCAATTCCCATGTTGCATTTTCTTGAAGAGCCTTACTTTCAGCATCCATAGCATCTTTCCAACATTCATTACGTTTAGCCTCATTATATGAACTTGGCTCCTCATTGGAGGTCACAGCCATAGAGAATACTGCATGTTGCATATCAAGGTGACTGTAGGAAATGACATTAGCCAAAGAGTGTGGAGATGATACCTTCTTTGTAGCAGTCTCACAATACTAATCCTGAAGTTTGTTAGGAGCACGACGGTTTCTGTTTGACCGTCGAGGTTGAGATGGAGATGAACCATTGTCCGAACTAATGGTTTCCATTTCATCATTGGTTGTGTGGCTTCTATCATCATGGGCAAGGTCCTGATGTGTGTCTACTAGAATTGCCGGGGATGGCTCAGGACTTTGTTTACTAGAGAATGTGTGTATGATCTCGGGAGTACAGGATTCAACCTCTGTATATGGCATGGTGGTCAATACAGGTATATTAGGAAGAGAGGGACCAATTGGTATTGAACCTCCTGACTGTGACACCTCTGTCTGAGAGTGAGAATGGAAATTGTGTTTCATAGAATGTAACATCACGTGAAATAAAAACACTGTGATCAATCATGTCATATAACAAATATTCCTTTCACGTCTGCCGGGATGCCAATAAACGCGCATTTTCTACCTCTAGGAGCCATTTTATAGCTTCTGGTATGGAGTCAAGCAGTTAATAACCGGCTAAGGCAGCCTATTAATGAGGAAAGTAGCGTGCAAAACACACTGACCCCAGAACTCAAGCGGTAATGTGTTGATGTTTTTGCTCGACTATGGCATTTTGCTGTGGTGTGGAAACACAAGACCTTTGGTGTATGATACCCGTCGTGGCTCTGATACCATGATGAACAAGATGAGGAGAAAAGTTGAGAAACATAATGAAGATATTTGATTGATGGGAGTGAATCTTTCTTGTTGACATTACAGGGAGAGATACATGAATATATACACTAGACTGAAGCGGCAAAGGCAGTTACAACTGAAAGGTAAATGATATTACATTTCTATCCTTCTTCACAATGCTCCAATACATGGAGAATCCTAAATGAAAGCAACTGCATGTGGATTGAAGTAATGAAGACTAAGTATGCGCATGGTAAGAGAAGAGTAGAAATGTTCACCCCCAAGCTAGGCAATTCGAATGCTTAGAGGGGAATTATGAAGGCATTCCCGCTTATTGAGCATGGCATTAGATTTACTATAAAAAATGGAAGGGATACGCGCTTTTGGAGGGATGCTTGGATCAATGAGAAATCTCTTATTGAATGCATAGCCGCTGACAACACCGCCCCCGACAACACTTCTAAGGTTCATGAGTTGTGGGATGATTCTAAAGATTGGAAGTGGGAGATGATGAATGCAATCCCATTGATGATTAGACAAAAGATCGAACTGGTGCGTATTGAAGATGGTGATAAACACGATGAAATCACTTGGATACCAACAACTTCAGGTATGTTTATGGTTAAAACTGTTTATAACTTTTTAAAACATCATGAGCAGAATGTGCAAGACCTAGTGTGGAACTCCTTATGGAAGCTAAAGATTCCCAACAAAATGAAGACGTTCCTCTAGATTGCACTTCACGATAGAATTCTCGGAAACGCGGAGAGGAAACAAAGAGGCCTTACTATGAATGGCAATTGCGCAAGCTGTTAGGGAGTTGAAGAAACGACAATACACATCCTTAGAAATTGTAGGAAAGCTCAGGAGGTTTGGGGACAAGTAACAAGAAGGTCTAGGTAGTGGAGGTGGAGACAAGCTAATTTTAAACGTTGGTTGGAGACCAATATTAGCAAGCGAGATGATTCTGAAGGTGATAGTGAGTGGCCACACATGATTGGTATCACCATCTGGTGGATCTGGAGATGGAGAAACAACAAACCCTTAACGGCGGGGATATGGAGCTGCAAAGGAAGGCAGCTTGGATTAAGGAAGTTGACGATGAAGTGTGTCGAGTGTTCATGCGAAGGGAGAGCATTAGAGGCGTTCAATGTGGACCAGAATCAATTGCAAGGCTTCAACAACCATCGGTTGACGTTTAATGTCGATGCTAGTAGTATTCTCAAAATGGGCCGAAGTCTGCGGGTCGCCCCGTAGTGGGGCAGGTTAGGGCTGCAAAAAAGATGGAGCGCGAAAGTGCCAATTGGAAGGCTTCAAGAACCATCGGTGGACGTTTAATGTCGATGCTAGTAGTACTGTCAAAATGGGCCGAAGCCTGCGGGTCGCCCCGTGGTGGGACAGGTTAGTGCTGCAAAAAAGATGAACCGCGAAAGTGCGGACCTAACGGCCCTGGCCCTTATATATATATTGTTGGATATTTATATAGTAATGGAGATTAATATTTCAGATAGGCTACCATGCAAGCTTAAATAATATTTGGAGTTGTGGAGTTATAAATATTATTTTAGTTTGGTAGAAAATAAAGTTGAAAATATGAATTTATAAAAGGTTAGAATCGAAAAATATTCAGTTCCGGAATCAAAAATTAACCTTTTGAAGTCTTCGTGGCGGATGCTTGTAGCCGAATACTTAAAATGACAATTTGAGTCATTTGTGACCAAATTGATAAAGTGAAGGCCGAGGAAATGAATGAGCGAATTCATGTAGCCGAGTACATGAAATGGCCGAAGACATGAGATGGACGAATTCATTAAATTGGATCATGAATTCATTTTGCTTCTATCTGGCTGCATACGTGTACATATGTATATATTGTTTGTTTATTTTTCCATGGCACATGCATTAATTTATTAAACATATAATATATATATATATATATTATTTTATAATAAATTCATATGCCAGTGTATGAACCTACGAAAGTACATAACTTATGAAAAATGTACATGTTATACATGGTTCATGTAATTATATTTTCCAAGATCAATATATCTTTTAAGATATATTTTATGGAAGTTGGAGTTTTGAACTGCCGGTAACTTCCATGTAACCTCTTATCACAGTCAAAATATTTCATATAAATATTTTGGTGAGACATCTGAAAGAAAGAGGCAATTGACAAGCAATCAACTTGCAGTACACCAAGATATTTCACAGTCTTACAGTTCTACAGGAAATTCTTAAACAAAGCAACTTAAGAATTTCAGTCTCTTCTTGTATCCCATAAGATTAAATATGGAACCTTGTTGCTTTTTCTGAGGGAGATTTAAAGCTAAGCTTATAGGAAAGTGATTACACGCCTGAAGATACCAGATGATCCGGTTTTGTTCCCTTGTTCTTCTGTATTTTTGTTGTATCTCAAATGTATTACAGAATAGCAACATTTTTTCTAACAATCTATAAGCTTTAAAAGTTTCTAAACCTATGATCATTGGTCTTGTCTTGGAAAGTTTTGAAGACAAGATGTTTGGCGTAAAAGAGAAGTTTCCCATCACGGAAATATTTCGGAATGTGAATTTCAAATTTGGTGGTAAGGATGACAGTAATCACTTTTGGGTCCGTCATTTTATTGTACAAGAAGGTTTCATGCGGTTTTTTCATGGTGTTCATGGCATGCCATGTACATGCTGTACATGTGGTTTGAATACATGCTATGAAGTTTTATTTCTATCTTCACTCAGAATCATGAGGCATTAATTATGCCAAGATGATTAGTGAGATGAGTAGAATGATTTTATATATATAAATAAATAATCATTTTATTAGCATGATTTATTTGGAACGAGAAGATTTGTTCTCTACATGGTGGGCCGGAAGAGATGAAGTATAAAAGCAGACACAAGTTGCATGATGTAACCGGCACGATACTTTTATTTGTCTCGGCCTCGACATGAATGTAAGTGTTATTTTACTTACTAATTAAGTTATGTATCATGTATAGAAGTTATGCATGAATTCTTTTAAGTTTTGCATAGCCTGTTAAATACACGGATATGTTTAAATTAGTATATAAATGTTTTTATATATATTGAGACTTTGTCTCAGTCGCATGCATGGTATACAAGATACATATATAATATGTTGTATCTTAAGGTGCTGTTAATCTGCCAAATTTGAATTAATTTGGTGATATCAATTTTTTCTGCTGCTTTTTACATGGTTACAATGTTGTGGAATTATTTTTATAATGTCCTGCATGAATTATTGATTATTTTAGCACCACAGAAAGTTTATCCTTGTGTAAGTATGGAAATATTCTGTGATATTTCTGATGAAGGCATGCAATAACTTTCATGCATAAGAAATGCATAATGATGAAATTCATGCATTTTATGGGTGTCTTTTAACACATGATTTCTCATACTGAGAATGTGTTAAAATTCTGAAAGCCAAAAAGTTTACTGATTTATTAGTATGAAAATTGGCTAGTGGAAAGAATTTTCAAATTTAAATCATGGATTATGATTTAAGTTGGTGTGGTTCTTCAATTTGGAAGAAACATGAAAAGCAAAAGCTTAAAACAAAAAATAGTTTCGATCTTTTCCAAAGTGAATGAATTTTCTGAATGGAGGAGGTTTTTCAGTATAAGTTTATTCTCCAAAGTGAATGGATACTTCTGAGTGGAGAACTCTTATCAGTTTATTCTCCAAAGTGGATGGTATTCCAAATGGAGGAGGTTTTAATTTTGATTTTAAGAAATCACTCATTGCTAATGAGTTTAGCATGGTGATTGAAATTATTGGTTATCGAATCTGCAGGAAATAAATATTTATTGACTAAGAACCTAGAAAGTGGGTTCCAGTATAATCACTTAAATATTTTATTTTACAAGTTCATTGATAGAATATTAAATTCTATCTATCATCATGTACTGTTATCAAAGTGGATGACATTAAAATAATTTTTTATTTTTTGAAATACTTGAATAAACCATAAATTATGGTTTAGTATACTCAAAAGAAATATCTATCTTTGATATGAATTTATTGCTTTAGCTTCGGGATGCAAGGAAGCTAAGTGGCTAAGGAATTTAATTTTGGAAATTTCGATTTAGCTGAAACCGATGTCACCAGGTTTGGTACACTGTGACAGCAAAGCTACACTAGCCAAGGCATATAACAATGTTTATAGTGGCAAGTTTAGACACATAGGCTTGAGACATAGCTATGTGCGGGATATCTCATGTAATGGTGTTGTGGCACTGAACTTTGTACGGTCCCGGTTTAATTTAGCGGATCCGCTTACCAAAGCTATTACAAGGGATATGGTTCAAAAGACATCAGAAATCATATGGTTGTGGTGACCTATTATTAAATACATAGTTTAATTAAAAGGCATCACTATGTATTGATGATTATTTAGTACGGCATTAACGGCCAAATAAAATCCTAGTTTAAGGATTGTCTAGGGTTGTTAAGTACAAAATAATCTGAGGGATATGGAAAGCCTAATTATTAAATTGCAAGTGAAAGAAAGCTCAACTCACGTATCTTTAAGACACTTTCATTTATGCATGAGTTTTGAATTTATTTTGGTACAATATTAATTTTTACTATATAAATAGAGGAGGATTGTTGGATATTTATATAGTAATGGAGATTAATATTTCAGATAGACTACCATCAAAGCTTAATTAATATTTGGAGTTGTGGAATTATAAATATTATTTTAGTTTGGTAGAAAATAAAGTTGAAAATATGAATTTATGAAAGGTTGGAACCGAAAAGTTTCCGGAATCAAAAATTAACATTTTGAAGTCTGGCCGATGCTTGTAGCCGAATACTTAAAATGACAATTGGAGTCATTTGTGAACGAATTGATAAAGTGAAGGCCGAGGAAATGAATGAGCGAATTCATGTAGCCGAGTACATGAAATGGCCGAAGACATGAGATGGACGAATTCATTAAATTGGATCATGAATTCATTTTGCTTCTATCTGGCTGCATACGTGTACATATGTATATATTGTTTGTTTATTTTTCCATGGCACATGCATTAATTTATTAAACATATAATATATATATATATATATATATATATATATATAATTTTATAATAAATTCGTATGCCAGTGTATGAACCTACGAAGGTACATAACTTATGAAAAATGTACACTTATGCATGGTTCATGTAATTATATTTTCCAGGATTACTATATTTTTTAAGATATATTTTATGGAAGTTGGAGTTTTGAACTGCCGGTAACTTCCATGTAACCTCTTATAACACTCAAATTATTTCATATAAATATTTTGGGGAGACATCTGAAAGAAAGAGGCAATTGACAAGCAATCAACTTGCAGTACACCAAGATATTTCACAGTTCTACATGAAATTCTTAAACAAAGCAACTTAAGAATTTCAGTCACCTTCTTGTATCCCATAAGATTAAATTTGGAACCTTGTTCCTTTTTCTGAGGGAGATTTAAAGCTTATAGGAAAGTGATTACACGCCTGAAGATACTAGATGATCCGATTTTATGTTCCCTTATTCCTCTGTATTTTTGTTATATCTCAAATGTATTATAGAATTGCAGCATTTTTACTAACATATATATATACACACACACACACATATATATAACCATTGAAAAAAATTAAAAACAAGGTAAGGTGAGAGTATAATAAAAGCCTTAGGGGTATAACAAGACTCTCAAACCACGTTATAGTAATTATATTTAGAATTATTTGATTCACAGGTTCCTTATCAAAGTGGCTAGGATGTTACTTTAAGTATTGATATGAGTTTTGGACTCCAAGGGTAAGATTTCATATCCAGCAAAATTATATGATATGTATTTGTGAGTGTTTATATACATATCAAAATTATGTATTTTACAAATTAAGTGCATTATAATGTCCATGTGATCACAAGTATATTGCATGCTATTTGTGTTGATTCTCGAATTATCGAGAATAGATTTTAACGGGTCAAACCCGTGTGTTGTGTAAATTCTTGGCTTGGTATTTTTGGTGTGATATATATTCATATGGTGAAATTATATTGTGGGCTATTGTGGAGAAAATTTTATTTTGTAGAGAAAAGTATTATTATATTTTGAGAAGTTATGCATATATTGGATGTACTATGATTTGAGAAATGAAATATTTTGAAAATTATATATACATATCTAGTCTTGGAGGATAATAATATTTGGTGTCGATGTGAGCCGGCAATCTCACAAACTTATCATTGGAATTGTGGTCATTATGAAAAATTGATTAATTGATATTGGTGTGGACTGAGATCCCACATATTGGACTATGATTTATGAAATTTAAGTTTGGCCTGTAGTGTCCGCCTATTGATTTTTGGTTTGGCTTAGATCCCACATAAAGACTCTCAACTCGGTATTCAATCCTCCTGGACAAATATGTTATATTTAGAAGAAAATGATATCTCCACAAATATTTTGAAAAAATATATTATGTATATACAGTTTTAGAAAAATTATGAGTTTTGAAAATATAAAATCTAAGCCTATATTTTACGGGGTGAAGTGATTCTTACTTAACTTATGCTAATTTTATCTACACTCTGCTTTTTTATTAAATGATTTTTACAAGTGAACATGGATAAGAAATTGAGATGAATTCAAGTTGAGGTAGGGATGGCAACGGGGCGGGACGGGTCCCCGAAACCCCGACCCGTCCCCGTCCCCATCTCTGGCGGAAATTTGAAAGTAGGCAGGGACGGGGATTCCCCGTCCCCAATAAGTTTTTAGTCAAAATCTTAAATTAGTGTAATTTTTAATTTTAAAAAATAAAAACTTAAGTTTTATTTTAAAAAATTTATACATACATATATATATATATATATATATATATATATATATATATATATATATATATATATATATATATATATATATATATATATATATATATATATATTACATTTTTTTAATTATAATAATGATTCGGGGACGGGTGGGGCGAGGAGGGGTATCCACATCCCCGTCCCCGATCCCCGAAATTTTTCTCCATCGCCGTCCCTATTGGAGACGAGGACGTGGATCCCAGTCGGGGACGGGGCACATTGCCATCCCTAAGTTGAGGATGGAATTAAGTCTATATAAGAATAGACGAAGATTTATTATTTTTGAGGATTATGGTTGTAAAATTATTTTTATTGTAATAAATTGGAATTGGAGTAATTAGTGGAACTTGTAATTTTAGCCTTAACGTTTGGGTATAGGAGAGATACCTGAGTGTGGCGGTAACACCCATTTTCTTTTGGTTAATAAATGCTTCCGCTATTGTATTAGTAAAATTCATTAAGAAAGAAAAAATTGAAGGAAAATTTGGTATAAATTTAGTCTTGAAAAATGGGGGTGTTACACTAAGGATGGTTTTGGAGAAAGATAATTATTACAAATATTACATGTGGTCTACAGGATAGGACGACCTTACTAACTCTTTAATAATGTTAAATTTATAAAAGCTACTTTAAATAAAGCTGACACACAACACGCCAATTTGTACATGATAACGCTGACGCATATCGTTAGGATGGAATCTTATCTCCAAAGATAAGATAAGATTTGCTGAAGAGATAAGAGCTAATCTTATCCCTGGCTCATGAATCTCTTTCCCTTCCAATTTTGTGGGTCCCAATGATGTCTTTCTTTCATGTTCATCCATTCTCTAGAGAATTGGATGTCCATTACTAGTCCTCATCTGATGTCGTGTCGCTTTATGTGGAGTAATTTGAATAGCTTGGATAACCCATGCGGTTAACCCATTCTGATTTATCCATTCCATGTATTTTCTTTTTGGTTTCCAGACCTCTTTATTCCATTGGCTCTTTTGTTTTGATCTTCTTCTTTGAGTATGAGCTTTCTCTATCTTTTCAACTTCTTCAAAGATAACATCCATATTATCAAAACTCCATAGATTGATTTTTTTTAAATTGACGTGACATCTTCTCATTCACTTTCGGTGTATAGCATCTATACATCGGCGGTGCATCAAATATTAATCCTTTCCAGATACAACTATGATGTTCGACACATTGCTGGGAAGAAGAATGTGGTTGCAGACTTCCTATCCATTGGAATATATCTACACAGATAAGCAACTTATTGATATACTCACTAAGCCTCTATGTGATTCAAGGAATAATCAACTCAAACATGAGCTTGGAATGCTAAGTTTGGAGTAAAATGGAATTTCAATCCATATCGAAAGGATAGGTTAAAAACCAAAAGAGCCTACCAGAAGCAACACTACTGATATGATAGATTCAAAAATGGAAGAATCTACCAGAGGAAGTGGAGCAGGAACTACCGGAAGGATAGGTTGAATAGTGGTCTAAGTTAATTGGTACCAGAATAAGGGTCAACTGCACACAATAATTCAATTAGGCCACTAAACCTAAAAAAACTACAATTGAATCCCTAAACTAACCAATGTCTTGCAATTCAACCAAGTTACCAGTTTTTCCAGTTTGTTACAGCTTACCCCTCCACCTAGGATGCATATGTGGCATTTTTTAAAATAATTTATTTTTAATTAATTTTTTAATGTTTAATAAATAAAAACTAAAATAATTTGTTAATTTTTTCCTATTAAACAACTAATTTCCTTGTTTAGTTTAAAGAGAATCATCGTCGAAGACTCCCCGCATACTTCATCGCAGCTTCCTCCATCACAAATCACCATTCGAAAGTCCAACTCCATCCACAAACAACTTCATTCTGATTTGAATTCGAGAATCCAGTGAGAGAAAAGTTAGGGTTGTACGAGAATGTCTTCATTAGCTTCTAGATCATTTTCATCATCTTCAAGCCTAGCAAAACGTAGTGAACCAAAGTTTTTTGGTTGTCAAAAGGTTTGATTTGAAATAGTGATTTAATTAAATTTTTTGTCTAATGTTTAAGTCATATTTATCAATTTTCATAACTTCATTCATCTGATAATTTCATTGGTTTCACAGGAAAATGGTTGTGGATTTTTGGTTTGTATTGATGATAATATGTTGAATGCTCAAGTTGAAGGAATGCAAGTCATGGACTATGAATCAACAAAAATTGCATTAAGGGATTTGAATGGAGACCTTGACAAGGGAAATTGGTTGAAGATGTTTACTATAATTATTGTAGTATATGGTAATCTGATAAATTTGTGTTTAAGCAATTTAATTGCAAACAGTTTAATTTGATTACGTTTTTGTGGTAGTAAGTATTTCACGATTTCCTAGTATGTAATTAGATGAATTTTTGGAACTGTTGTTAACTTGTTATACTATATAAAATCAATAATTGAACTGCTGGTATATTATACATTTGGCAGTAATTGAATTGTTTTAATACTATACATAAGCAGTACTGTTGTTAGATTGAAAAAGTTAAACATATTAACCATATCTAATTTGAAAAAGGATAAATGAAACATTTTAAGCCTTTGTCATTATATCAGCATCAACATCCACAATAACTGGTCAAAAATAGTCAGAATACAATATATTACAGCATCATAGCAATAACACCATTTCTAAGTACATAGCAAAACACTCAAAAAAGCATATCTTTGATCCATGTGACCAAAAAAGTTGCATTCAACATCCAAAATCCAAAATACTTTTCATAAGATACTGACCATCCTAATCAAATATTTTAGCAATACTATACACATAAAATATGCACTTTAATATAATAGCATTCTGACATTTTCAACAAAAAATATGCCCTTCAAATGTGGACTTCACAATCTGCCTCTATCCACAACACCTGTATTCTTTCTTCCTCGATAAATTACATGTTCTCCTGGTTGTCCAGGCTACATAATACAATGAATAAATCAATTTCCAAACATGTTTAGGTCATAACAATCATAGTATAATATTAAAATGCTTAGTTGAAATATTTCATAGAAAATAACTTGCATTAAATATGACTGCTCCAGTATTAGGATTTGTGTAAATACCCAATCCACCACCAGAAGATCGACCTAGAAGTTGATGTTGTACATGTATTAGTAGGGGGTGGACCTTGACTTCTAGTACTTGGACAATATGTTTTGGAATGACCCTGTTGTTTGCATATAGAACATGTCATAATCCTACCTTGTCTTGACATCTTTCCAACACGAGGCTCATTAGGCTCATGAGTTCTTTTCTTCTTTGGCCTACCCGTCATCGTCCTCGCTACAGGGGCTAGGATTGCTTCGACATTAGTTTTAGGCCAACTCAGTTCTCCATTTAAAGGTTGAATTGTGTAGCTATGGATTTTTTTTTTTTTTTTGTAAACTTCTTTGGAATAGCAATCATTAATGAATTCTTCTAGATCTCTACCCTTATAAAAAAATTGCACACAAAGCATGAGGGCAGGGTATACCAGTTAGGTCCCAACTTCTACATGAACAACTTATTCCTTGTAACTTCACTTTAAATTGTTGTCTCCCTTTCTTGATCTCATAACCATCATCTCCAATGAAGTCACCGTGCCACCCAATGCTCTCCATTATGTTTGCATTAAGTTTGTTCATCACTCTTGGTCCAAAGTTCCCTGGTCATTTCTCCAAAGCTTGTCTTTTGGTTGCAATTCTTGTCATCATGGCAACTCTTATATCCTCTAGCAATGGGATGATTGGCTTTGACCTTGCATTGACAATTGTTCTATTGAATGCTTCACACATATTATTGTCAATTGAATCACACTTTGATTCTAGCCTAATGAATGCCTTACACCAATATTTAGCAGGATAATTAGAGAAATCATTTGTAGCTTGGACATCCTTCTTTCCCATTAGTATTGGTATTAGTATTAGTAATAATATATATATATATATATATATATAAACAGTATTAATATTATTAGTAATAAATCAGTAAATAAATAATAAGATCAGCAAAGAAATTTTAGATAAAAAAATTTCAGTAATCAGATTGATAAAAATATATCAGATAAGAAAGTAAAAAATCACATAAGGAAGCAATAAATCACTAGCCTTTTGTTGGTCTAAAATAATTGTCCATGCATGGCTGTTGGTAATACCCAAGTCTTGTATCAATAACTCTAAAAACCACTTCCAAGAATTAGTATTTTCTATCTCAACTACTTCCCATGCAATGGGATATATTTGGTTATTCGCATCCCTCCCAACTGCAATTAAAATCTCACCCTCAAGTGTTCCTTTGAGAAAGCAACCATCTAGACCTATAAACTGCCTACACCCAGCAAGAAAACCCCTTTTCATTGCATCAAAGCACACATATATTCTCTGAAATGTACATGGTGCATCATGGACTACTCTATTGGTTGTAATAACCACTGTGCTTCCAGGATTGGAATCTAAACATTCTATATCTACAATTGCACCTATGTTCTAACTCCATTGTTTTCAACTGGAAACATTTAAACCTCTCTTCCCAACTACAATATAAGAGGAAAGGACAACCAGGAAAAAAATTCACTCTAACTCTCATTTTCTCATTTTTGTGGAAGTGAATATCTCTCTTCTCATGCACTGCATATTTTATCATTGCACTCTAAAACTGACTTGCATCATCAAACAACATTCCTCTCTCAAGCTCTGGATAATCACAAGCTGGGTTATAGGATGTGAATTTGCATCTGTTGATTTCCCTTTCAACATCCTCTTCTGAATCACAAGTTGGTGGATATTCGGAGTCATAATAGTACTTATCACTTCCATAATCAACACATCATTTGTTTCCCTCAACTTCATTTTGATTTGATCTTGTAGACTTAGCTTTATATCTATCATTTGCCTTTGCCTTACCCTTTTCCTTATCATTTCCATGTCTATCATCATTCTCTTCCATGTTAAGATCGTCTTTTGATGCATCCAACTCAACTTCTAACCAAGAGTTATTTCCAATGTTATTATCTTGTGTAACCCACCCATTATCATCCTCATTATGTTCACTATCCATCTCACATTCAGCTTCATAATTAATTTCAAAATCATCTTTAGGTGGAGCCTCATCAAAATGTTCCGAATTGCCATCACTTCCATAATATGATTCAACAACCACCTCTTCAAAGTCACGCTCACCCTCAATACCACCTTCACCATGTGGTTGATTTTGATTCTCTTGACCTTACACATGCATATTACGTTCATAAATAAACAAAATTAAATATCTACATATTATTTTATTAAGAATAATATAAAATCCTTAATTAGCATAATTATTCAGATTACATAGACGTCAAAATTAGTATAATATTAATTAAGAATAATATATCCTCATTAATTAATTACCATATAGTAATCATAATAAAACAACCTCAATTTTATTGGAATTAGTGATAAATTTGTTTACCCAAATACGAAATTAAACATACACATATTACGGTGGGTAATTAAAGGAAAATAAACACACACAAATTACTTGCATAATTTAAGGAAATTAAATATACACATATTACGTTCATATTACCAATCTGTATTTAACACTTTATTCTTACTATGATAATTTTTTTGAGTTCTCTTACTATGATAATTAAACATAGATATTCCCTTCATTTGATTATAGTATATTTTTATTTCTTAAAATAATATCAATTAGACATGTTTTTCATTCTAAATTTTTAAGACTTTTTTCTAAAATAATTTTTAAATAATCAATTTCATCACTAATATAAAAATCTTATAATTTCAAATAAATGTTCACTTTCAAATATTAGAATTGTTTATAAATTTCATCATGAATTTTATAAATGAAATGATACGTTATTGGTGGGGGACGTATCCTTTAAAAAAGGAAGAGATAATATTAGAAACGATATGTTATTGGTGGGGGACAACTGTCTCGCCTAACTGACACGTGCAAGCAAGCAAACACACTAGTGACGCACGTGTCATGCACCTAGGGCATTTATTATTCGAAGAGAATCGTCTCTCTGGAAAATAAATTTCCCTCCCCCAAACCATTTCCCCCATTTTCTGAAGAGAACCGTCTCTCCAAAAAATAAATTTTCCTCTCCCCCAACCCTTTCCCGCATCTTCTAAAGAGAATCGTCTCTTCGAAAAATAAATTTTCCTCTACCCCCAACCCTTTTCCACATTTTCCAAAGAAAACCGTCTCTACCGAAAATAAATTTCTCTCTCCCCCAATTCTTTTCCTATCATTCTTCCCATTTTCTCCATTTTTCTCCCAAATTTGAGGTCTCTAAAAAATCAAACCCTCCCAAAAAAAGAAGCAAAAATCTAGTGGAAACAACAAAAGAGGAAAAATGATGGTAGGAACAAGCACGTGTTACGCACAAGTATTAATTGCTTTGTAAATCAAATCAACCCAAAAAGGGAATTGAGATTTAGGTGGGAAACGGCAACCAACTCGCAAGAGACCGCCGCTTGAATTTTCAGTTGTAGCAGATCCTGTGATCAAGAACCCGCCACGTGAACTTTCAGTTGTAGATGATCCAGTGAGCGCCCCCAAACGATAATATAGTTTTTTTGTTTTGTCACGCAAGTTTCTCACTCCTCTCTCTCTCTCCCCTATGCTCCTTCTCTAGTTTTTTCTTCTCTGTAAAAATTTTCTTAATCAATTAAGAAAATTAATGATAAACATATTACGTACATAATTAAAAGAAATTAAACATACACATATTACAGATAAAATTAAAGATAATTAACCATACACATGCATATTACGTCCATAAACAAACGAAATTAAATATCTACATATTATTTTATTAAGAATAATATATATACTCCTTAGTTAGCATAATTATTCAGATTATATAGACGTCAAAATTAGTATAATATTAATTAAGAATAATATATCCTCATTAATTAATTACCATACAGTAATCATAATAAAACGACCTCAATTTTATTGGAATTAGTGATAAATTTGTTTACCCCAATAAGAAATTAAACATACACATATTACGGTGGGTAATTAAAGGAAAATAAACACACACAAATTACTTCCATAATTTAAAGAAATTAAATATACACCTATTACGTTCATATTACCAATCTGTATTTAACACTTTAATCTTACTATGATAATTAAACATAGATATTTCCTTCATTTGATTATAATATATTTTTATTTCTTAAAATAATATCAATTAGACATGCTTTTCATTCTAAATTTTTAAGACTTTTTTCTAAAATAATTTTTAAATAATCAAATTCAACACTAATAAAAAATCTTATAATTTCAAATAAATGTTCACTTATAAATATTAGAATTGTTTATAAATTTCATCATGAATTTTATAAATGAAATGGTACGTTATTGGTGGGGGACGTATCCTTTAAAAAAGGAAGAGATAATATTAGAAACTATATGTTATTGGTGGGGGACAACTGTCTCGCCTAACTGACACGTGCATGCAAGCAAACACACTAGTGACGCATGTGTCATGCACCTAGGGCATTTATTATTCGAAGAGAATCGTCTCTCTGGAAAACAAATTTCCCTCCCCCAAAACCATTTCCCTCATTTTCTGAAGAGAACCGTCTCTCCAAAAAATAAATTTCCCTCTCCCCCAATCCTTTCCCGCATCTTCTAAAGAGAATCGTCTATTCGGAAAATAAATTTTCCTCTACCCCCAACCCTTTTCCACATTTTTCCGAAGAGAACCGTCTCTAGCGAAAATAAATTTCTCTCCCCCCCAATTCTTTCCCTATCATTCTTCCCATTTTCTCCATTTTTCTCCCAAATTTGAGGTCTCTAAAAAATCAAACCCTCCCAAAAAAAGAAGCAAAAATCTAGTGGAAACAACAAAAGAGGAAAAACGATGGTAGGAACAAGCACGTGTTACGCTAAAGTATCAATTGCTTTGTAAATCAAATCAACCCTAAAGGGGAATTGGGATTTGGGTGGGAAACGTCAACCCACTCGCAAGAGACCGCCGCGTGAATTTTCAGTTGTAGCAGATCCTTTGATCAAGAATCCGCCACGTGAACTTTCAGTTGTAGATGATCCAGTGAGCGCCCCCCAACAATAATATAATTTTTTTGTTCTGGGAATATCACTGGGAAAGATGAGATGCCACAGAATTACATATTAGCATGTGAGATTTTTGATATATGGGGATTAGACTTTGCAGGACCATTCCCGGATTCTAAAGGTTTCAAATATATCTTTATAGCTGTAGATTACGTCTCCAAATGGGTTGAAGCAGAAGCACTTCGGAACAATGATGTAAGGAGCGTGACAAGATTTTTAAAGAAACTGTTCACAAGATTTGGAGTGCCACGGATTGTCATTAACGATAGGGGAACACACTTCCGAAATGTGCCCATGCGGAGATTACTCCAAAAGAAAGGCATACAACATCGGGGAGGAGTCCCGTATCACCCTCAGACCACCGGGCAAGTTGAAAATGCAAATAGAGATATGAAGGCCATATTGGAAAAGATAGTAGCTCGGCATAGGAAGGATTGGGTTGACAAGCTTAGTGACGCACTATGGGCTTTCCGAACTGCTTATAAGACGCCGATAGGGACTAATCCATACAGATTGGTATATGGCAAAGCATGTCACCTTCCAGTTGAAATCGAGCATAAGGCGTATTGGGCCATTAAAAAATTGAATAAAGATCTATTCATGACAGGGGATGCTTACTAGGTCCTCTACCTCTTATCCCTTGTTTATCTATTATGTGAACCTCATGTTTTCATTTTAAAGTGTGGAAAAATGCATGTTTTGTTGTTTCTTTGTTTCATTATATTATAAGTCAACATCGAGGACGATGTTGGATCTAAAGTGTGGAAAGAGCTGTGCTTAAAATGAAAATTTTCCCTAAAACAAAGCTCTATCTCATTTGTTTGAAAGACAATCAAGCCACAAGTATGTGTTGTTATTCATTCTATCTTTGGAGAATGCTAAATCTGTGCCAAAAAGTTTCCTCTTTGAATAACCTTAGAAGTACCCCTTTTTTGACCATAAAAATTTGAAAATTTGTATGCTTGTGTGGTATTCACCTCTTATTTTGTAAAGACCTTAGTTAAGGATCTCTCGAAGTGGGAGTGTGCAACCCCTAAAGATAAGATTAAGCGAAGCCCGGAATTGAATAATCATAGAATAGAACATGGGGCAAAAGGAGAGCTTTCTGTGAGCATTGAGTGAAATTTCCCTTTTCCCAAAATAAAAGGCATGAGGGGTTGTTAATTCGGAGAAAAGAGTAGAAAAGGCAAAAAGGCCAATCCCCGAGATAAGATACGAGAAAAGCCATCTCGCTAGGTGGTGAGCAACCATAGTCTTCAAAATACACAAATGTTATATCTGGAGTCGGTTGTTCACAATAAAATGGTCCTAGGAGATGAGAAAATTGAGATGAGGAAAGCCGCTTCGCTAGGGTTCAAGCACCCATTGCACCGTATTCAAAAAAGCATGGAGCTCCATGTGAAGTCGGGTCGCTTGATGACGTTACCCTAGGAAGTGAGAAAAATGAATTACCGCCCAAGCCACTGGCGGAGAGAGGCCCATGGGTCTATTTTCACTTACTTTTACATTGGGCTTTGGCGATAAGGGAGGCCGATTGATTAGGTTTTGTTTGGGCTTTGGCGATAAGGGAGGCCGATTGATTAGGTTTTGTACAGGCTTTGGCGATAAGGGAGGCCGATTGATTAGGTTTTGTACATCGTTCCCACTAGGGGGATCAGCTTAAGGCCTTTGCACAATGAGAGGTGAATGAAGTTTTGGACTGCATGCTTGATATTGTGAAAACTTCTTAACTGTCCAACTTGTGACCAACAGGGGTTTTGCTTTGTTTGAATATTCATAGCAGTGTATGGCAAGGGGTTTTGCTTTGTTTGAATATTCATAGCAGTGTATGGCACATTTTTATGCTTTGTTTGAATATTCATAGCAGTGTATGGCACATTTTTATCCTTTGTTTGAATATTCATAGCAGTGTATGGCACATTTTTATCATTTGTTTGAATATTCATAGCAGTGTATGGCACATTTTTATCATTCCTTGAAGATATTGTGAAGGATTCCACATCTCCTGGTAGATTGTGTTTTGAATGAATGCTAATCATTACCTTTGAGCATATCTTTAGCTTGGATACTTTTGGCATCTAAATGAGAAGGTTTTGAATGTATAATTTGCTCGTGGACGAGCAATCTGAAGTGTGGAGACTTTGATAGACGCCAAAAGTACCTAATTATCTAGAACTTATTAAGTTGATTTCTTGCCAAAACAAAGTCTTAAAGAATGCAATTACGTGTTTACATGCTAATTTACTAACAAATTGCAAATGAGTTATGTGTGGAGTGTTTTGAAGGGTTCCCACAGGAATGAAGGCTGAAATCAACCAAAGAGAGCATAAAACCCGTGAAAAGAAGAATCAAACCACACGGGAGCACGCAAAGACCAAACCGGAAACAACAAAAGGAACGGAAACGAAGGAACCCACGCCCACGAGCACTACCACGCGTGTGACTGGCGTGGGACGGCAGCCGAATCCTGCGCGATGTTTTAGTATTTAAGGGACATTTCAGCTAGGGAGAGGGAGTCTTTTGTCCATTTTTCACTTCTCATTTTTAGGTTAGGGTTAGATAGAATTAGGAGAAGAAGGAGGAGCTCCTTGGAGAAGAGAACTTAGATCTCCATAGCTTTGAGATCGCTTGGGTAATCTCTTTCATCAAGACTTGTTTTCTCTTTGGATTTCTCTTGCTTTTCCTTTTTCTTAAAGTTATTTGCTTTTTGTCTTGATCTTGTAGATATGCTTTTCTATTTTAATGATTTGATGATGTTAAAGCCTATGAGAGGCTAATCCTTAGGATAGGGGCTAGATTGAATGGAGATTTGTTATTTATGATCTAATTTGATGAATGAGTTTGATTTCTTTGGGCAATGTTGAAATTGTGTGTATGTTTGATATGATCTTGTTAGATCGAGGGCCCCGATCTCTTCAAGAGCCTAGGATCATCTCTTTGGCGAGATATCGCAAAGAGATGTAGCCCACTGCCCACATCTCCCGCTCTCAATCTGAGAAGATGAGATCCGGAGGGAACTTGTAGACAAAGTGTTTGACAAAATTTCCCAACCGACTGAGGATTGGGAGCTTGAGTGTAACGCCACTCAGGACAATGTTCCAAGCTCCTTCAACCATGACTCAATGGAAATCAATCCTCTACCACATGCTCCAAACCAATTTCAACGATACTCTAGCCCCCATCCGCTTTTATTTACTTTTACTTACCTTCAATCTTATCAACCTTTGCACCCTTACTACTTCAATCCAACAACGTCTACATGTGTGACCTTAGTATTATCCAAACAACTCAAGATAGGAAATCCGTATATTCTCCAATTTGCCATCCGCGAGAGACACGACACTCGGGGAGTTTATGACTCTTCGTTTTAACATCCTCCATATCACACATCCTCCTCACCCCATACTCACAACCTTGTCAAAATGGCGCCATTGCCGGGGATGGCAAACGGTGAATTTAAAGTTTTACTATCTTGAATCATTTGGATAACTTGTTTATTTTGTTTTCTTTTGTTTTGTCTTATTGCTATCTACATTTTCGCACCCAACCACATACTACTTGAGCTAATCTGTGAAAGGAGTTACCTCTTGTACTCCGATTCTTTGTCTGAAAATTTGATTGCAGGACTTCTTTGACGCAATTATGGATCCACCTCCACCTAATGATCGAACCTATCATAATTCTATGCCATATGGAAGGAATCACTACTATCCTTCACTACCCCAACGACCATATCCACCGCCTCAATACTATCATAATTACCCTTACCCTTACCCACCTACTTTTCCATATCCTATACCTCCACCACCAATTTATTATCATGAACAAGCTTACGTAACACAGCATTTTCAACCCTAGAGATATCATACTCATGAGATACCTCCATATTACCCTCCAACGCACTTTGATGAGCCAAACCATCCAAATTCTGAAAATTTTGCGAGCAGTGATACAACCACGAGATCAACACGCGTGTGTGCCGACGTGGGAGCTCTCTGGAACAATTCCACGCCGAGTCACACACGTGGTGAAGACGTGGACAGAGCCGATGCATGCGCCTATTCTTCTACTTCCCCAGAACAGCCTCTTTCGCCCGAAAACAACCAAACCACCCTCGAACAACGCTTAAATGATTTCATACGAGAAACGAGGGAAGAGAATGCTAAACTTAAAGAAACTATCACTATGGAGATGCTGGGAGAAATTCAAGAGCTTCGCCACGAAACACTCTCACCGCTCCAAACGGTTGAGAGCACACTCGCAAAGATTATGGAAATGATCCAAGTCCAGGGAGAAACAAATGTGAATGTTGTCACACTTAGAAGCGGGAGAGCACTTCCAGAAGTTGTTCTACCTCCACCACCCTCAGTCCCGACACAAGAACCAAGGATGGACGATAATGAGACTTCTATAGCCACGCAAGTTGAACAAGCACTCGGAGACGAATTCAGAAGAGAAGAAGTACAACCACAACCCTCTCGAAAAGGAAAAGAAATTATGCAAAAACCACCACCTGTGCCAAAAGCAAAACTTCCATTCCCTCAAAGATTCTGCACTGACGTTGACAACGCCAAGTATGATAAGTTCTTACAAATGCTACGCCAATTACACATTGACATGCCATTCATCGATGCACTAGGAGAAATGCCGAGGTATGCTAAATTTCTTAACGATCTTTTGTCTAACAAGAAGAGATTGTCTGAAATTGCTACTGTTGTGTTAGGAGAAGAATGTTCTGCTATATTACATAAGGATGTGCCCTGGAAGTTAAAAGATCCGGGAAGCTTTACTATCCCTTGTAATATAGGAGGAACGACTTTTAATAGAGCCTTGGCAGACCTAGGCGCTAGCATTAATTTGATGCCCTTTGCCCTGTATCAAAAATTGAATTTAGGAACTCTTAAGCCTACACGCATGTGCATTCAGTTAGCTGACCGATCCACCAAATACCCCAGGGGTATAGTGGAAGATGTCTTGGTCAGAGTCGATAAATTCATTTTTCCAGTGGACTTTGTGATTTTAGATATGGACCCAGATGTAGAGATCCCTCTCATCTTGGGCAGACCTTTCTAGGCAACCGCTAGAGCTTTAATAGATGTGGGGGAAGGCAAACTTGTTATCTGTGTAGGAGACGAGTCCGCCAGCTTCGACGTAACCAAAATTATGAAATATCCTCTAGATGGGGATGAATGCTTTTTCGTTGACTATGTGCATGATGAGATTGATTATCTATGTGAAGTGCCAAAAGACAAGAGGCATGATTTTAATTGGGAATGTCCCATAGGAGCTAAGAATTGTAATGAAAATACTTTTGAGCATGAACTTAACTCTTTACATATTGCTTTACACCGAGAGGTTGATCGTTTTAATTTTCTTGACAACAATTGTGTTTCTGAATTTGTTGAGAATATAAACTCTGTTGGTGAAGTCTCGGAGGAAACGGTTGGAAATTACGGGGATGAATTTGATTAATTTGGGGAGGAATTTGATGATGGAAATGGGAAAAGAAAGGAGGACGGTGAGATAATGCATGAAGGAGAATTAAAGTCTCTGCCTGCTCATCTTGAGTATGCTTATTTAGGAACAGGGAAAGAGTTACCAGTTGTCATCGCAACAGATCTTTCAGAGAGACAAAAAGAACAACTGATAGCAGTGCTGAAAAGAAACAAAGAAGCTATAGGTTGGAGGATGACCGACTTAAAAGGAATTAATCCGGCCATTGGCACACATAAGATTCTATTGGAAGAAGGATCCAAACCTGTAGCACAACCGTAGCGTCGACTTAACCCAAACACATTTGAAGTCGTGAAAAACGAGGTGGTCAAACTTATGGATGTCGGAATGATTTACCCTATTTCGGACAACACATGGGTCAACTCGACTCATGTGGTACCAAAGAAAGGAGGAATCACAGTCACTGAAAATGATAACAAGGAGTTGATTCCCACGAGGAAGATAACTGGATGGAGAGTTTGTATTGATTATAGGAAGCTCAACGAAACCACTTGTAAAGACCACTTTCCGTTACCCTTCATAGATCAAATGATTGAGAAAGTAAGCGGGTACGGTTACTATTGTTTCTTGGATGGAATGAGTGGATACTTTCAAATTCCAGTAGCCTTGGAGGATCAAGAGAAAACAACATTCACTTGTCCGTTTGGTACATTTGCTTACAGGAGAATGCCATTTGGTCTCTGTAACGCCCCTGCTACCTTCATGCGTTGCATGTTGGCTATTTTTGAAGATTTCATTGGTGATTTTATGGAAGTTTTCATGGACGATTTCACAATTTTTGGAGAGACTTTCAAAGAATGCCTTGGAAATTTGGAAAAGGTTTTGGAACGATGCCAGAAGATGAATTTGACATTATCATGGGAAAAATGTTATTACATGGTCACAGAAGGAATTGTGCTTGGGCATAAAATTTCAAAAAAAGGAATTGAGGTTGACAGAGCTAAGACAACAATTATTGAAACCTTACCACCACCGCACAATGTGATATCCCTGAGAAGTTTCTTAGGACATGTGGGATTCTATAGAAGATTTATTAAGGACTTCTCGAAAATCGCAAGACCGTTGACTAAACTATTGGAAAAAGACGCAATGTTTGAATTAAATGAGGACGCAATGAAAGCATTCTAGAATTTAAAGGATGCCATGGTACATACTCCAATTCTTGTAGGACCAAAATGGGATCAACCATTTGAGTTGATGTGCGACGCGAGCAATTTTGCAGTTGGAGTTGTGCTAGGGCAGAAAAATGATAAGAAATTTCAACCTACAACCTATGCTAGTAGAATGTTGACGAAGCCACAGCAAGCCTACACCACGACCGAGGAAGAACTGTTTGCAATCGTGTTTGCATTAGATAAGTTTAGATCATATCTCTTAATGTCAAAGGTTGTTATCCACACTGATCATGCAGCTATAAGATTTCTCATGGCTAAGCCTGAAGCAAAACCAAGACTAATCAAATGGATCTTGCTATTGCAAGAGTTTGACGTGACCAAAGTGGACCGTAAGGGAGTTGAAACAGTGCAGCAGATCACTTGTCAAGGCTAGAGAATAATAGTGGACCAGATATGATTGGAGATGTGAACGAGTATTTCCAGGAGGAAAAGTTGATGGGTCTCTATCTCACGCCCTGGTACGCCGATCTGGCCAACTACCTGGTCGGAAAAGAATTACCCGAGTTCTTGGATACACATGCCAAAAGAAAACTAATAGCAGAATCTCGATTCTATTTCTGGGATGAGCCATACCTGTTTAAAGTATGTGCTGATCAAATAATTAGACGTTGTGTAACAGATGCTGAAGGACATGAAATTCTGGGAGAGTGCCATCGAATGGGCCATCACTCGGAAAATAGGACTGCAAGAAGAGTACTTGAAGCAGGATTCTATTGGCCCTCAATATTTAGGGATACTCAAATTTGCGTAAGAAATTGTGACAGATGTCAACGGACTGGGAATATCACTAGGAAAGATGAGATGCCACAGAATTACATACTAGCATGTGAGATTTTTGATATATGGGGATTAGACTTTGCAGGACCATTCCCAGATTCTAAAGGTTTCAAATATATCCTTATAGCTGTGGATTACGTCTCCAAATGGGTTGAAGCAGAAGCACTTCGGAACAATGATGCAAGGAGCGTGACAAGATTTTTAAAGAAACTGTTCACAAGATTTGGAGTGCCACGGATTGTCATTAGCGATAGGGGAACACACTTCCGGAATGTGCCCATGCGGAGATTACTCCAAAAGAAAGGCATACAACATCGGGGAGGAGTCCCGTATCACCATCAGACCACCGGGCAAGTTGAAAATGCAAATAGAGATAACAAGGCCATATTGGAATAGACAGTAGCTCGGCATAGGAAGGATTGGGTTGACAAGCTTAGTGACGCACTATGGGCTTTCTGAACTGCTTATAAGACGCCGATAGGGACTACTCCATACAGAATGGTATATGGCAAAGCATGTCACCTTCCAGTTGAAATCGAGCATAAGGCGTATTGGGCCATTAAAAAATTGAATGAAGATCTATTCATAGCCGGACATGAGCGAATGTTTCAACTGAATGAATTGGAAGAATGGCGTCTGCTTGCCTATGAGACATCCAGATCTTACAAGGAGCGATCCAAGTTTTACCACGACATGCATATCAGGAAGAACAAAGAATTCGCTGAAGGAGATAAGGTGTTGTTATTCAATTCCAGACTGCGACTATTCCCAGGAAAGCTTAAATCGAGATGGACGGGGCCATATATTGTTACAAAGGATTTCCCTTACGGAACTTTGGAAATCATGCATCCAGAGAAAGGAACTTTCAAAGTCAACGCCCACCAAGTCAAGAAATACTATGGGATGGAAAATGCGCAGGGGATAGTCCAGTGTTGCAGGCTGGTACCCTGAGATGCTGAGTAACAAGATCCTCATGTCATTATCGTCGGGCTAAAGACGTTAAACGTAGCGCTGATCGGGAGGCAACCCGATATTTACTTTGCTTTATTATTATCTTTACTTTATTCTATCAAATAACCCTCCAAGTTGAAATTCCCTATTTTTCTAGATTCTATATTTACATGCAGATCTCGTTGCAAGAACATGATAGTCATCCATTCCAAGAGTTTTGAGCAACATGACAGGGGATGCTTACTAGGTCCTCTACCTCTTATCCCTTGTTTATCTATTATGTGAACCTCATGTTTTCATTTTAAAGTGTGGAAAAATGCATGTTTTGTTGTTTCTTTGTTTCATTATATTATAAGTCAACATCGAGGACGATGTTGGATCTAAAGTGTGGAAAGAGCTGTGCTTAAAATGAAAATTTTCCCTAAAACAAAGCTCTATCTCATTTGTTTGAAAGACAATCAAGCCACAAGTATGTGTTGTTATTCATTCTATCTTTGGAGAATGCTAAATCTGTGCCAAAAAGTTTCCTCTTTGAATAACCTTGGAAGTACCCCTTTTCTGACCCTAAAAATTTGAAAATTTGTATGCTTGTGTGGTATTCACCTCTTATTTTGTAAAGACCTTAGTTAAGGATCTCTCAAAGTGGGAGTGTGCAACCCCTAATTTCAGAAAGATAAGATTAAGCGAAGCCCGGAATTGAATAATCATAGAATAGAACATGGGGCAAAAGGAGAGCTTTCTGTGAGCATTGAGTGAAATTTCCCTTTTCCCAAAATAAAAGGCATGAGGGGTTGTTAATTCGGAGAAAAGAGTAGAAAAGGCAAAAAGGCCAATCCCCGAGATAAGATACGAGGAAAGCCATCTCGCTAGGTGGTGAGCAACCATAGTCTTCAAAATACACAAATGTTATATCTGGAGTCGGTTGTTCACAATAAAATGGTCCTAGGAGATGAGAAAATTGAGATGAGGAAAGCCGCTTCGCTAGGGTTCAAGCACCCATTGCACCGTATTCGAAAAAGCATGGAGCTCCATGTGAAGTCGGGTCGCTTGATGACGTTACCCTAGGAAGTGAGAAAAATGAGTTACCGCCCAAGCCACTGGCGGAGAGAGGCCCATGGATCTATTTTCACTTACTTTTACGTTGGGCTTTGGCGATAAGGGAGGCCGATTGATTAGGTTTTGTACATCATTCCCACTAGGGGGATTAGCTTAAGGCCTTTGCACAATGAGTGGTGAATGAAGTTTTGGACTGCATGCTTGATATTGTGAAAACTTCTTAACTGTCCAACTTGTGACCAACAGGGGTTGTGCTTTGTTTGAATATTCATAGCAGTGTATGACACATTTTTATCATTCCTTGAAGATATTGTGAAAGATTCCACATCTCCTGGTAGATTGTGTTTTGAATGAATGCTAATCATTACCTTTGAGCATATCTTTAGCTTGGATACTTTTGGCATCTAAATGAGAAGGTTTTGAATGTATAATTTGCTCATGGACGAGCAATCTAAAGTGTGGATACTTTGATAGACGCCAAAAGTACCTAATTATCTAGAACATATTAAGTTGATTTCTTGCCAAAACAAAGTCTTAAAGAATGCAATTACGTGTTTACATGCTAATTTACTAACAAATTGCAAATGAGTTCTGTGTGGAGTGTTTTGAAGGATTCCCACAGGAATGAAGGCTGAAATAAACCAAAGAGAGCATATAACCCGTGAAAAGAAGAATCAAACCACGCGGGAGCACGCAAAGACCAAACCGGAAACAACAAAAGGAACGAAAACGAAGGAACCCACGCCTACGAGCACTACCACGCGTGTGACTGGCGTGGAAATATTCCAGTAACCGTCCACGCCAGCCACACGCGTGTGTGCAGGCGTGGGACGGCAGCCGAATCCTGCGCGATGTTTTAGTATTTAAGGGACATTTCAGCTAGGGAGAGGGAGTCTTTTGTCCATTTTTCACTTCTCATTTTTAGGTTAGGGTTAGATAGAATTAGGAGAAGAAGGAGGAGCTCCTTGGAGAAGAGAACTTAGATCTCCATAGCTTTGAGATCGCTTGGGTAATCTCTTTCATCAAGACTTGTTTTCTCTTTGGATTTCTCTTGCTTTTCCTTTTCCTTAAAGTTATTTGCTTTTTGTCTTGATCTTGTAGATATGCTTTTCTATTTTAATGATTTGATGATGTTAAAGCCTATGAGAGGCTAATCCTTAGGATAGGGGCTAGATTGAATGGAGATTTGTTATTTATGATCTAATTTGATGAATGAGTTTGATTTCTTTGGGCAATGTTGAAATTGTGTGTATGTTTGGTATGATCTTGTTAGATCGAGGGCCCCGATCTCTTCAAGAGCCTAGGATCATCTCTTTGGCGAGATATCGCAAAGAGATGTAGCCCACTGCCCACATCTCCCGCTCTCAATCTGAGAAGATGAGATCCGGAGGGAACTTGTAGACAAAGTGTTTGACAAAATTTCCCAACCGACTGAGAATTGGGAGATTGAGTGTAACGCCACTCAGGACAATGTTCCAAGCTCCTTCAACCATGACTCAATGGAAATCAATCCTCTACCACATGCTCCAAACCAATCTCAACGATACTCTAGCCCCCATCCGCTTTTATTTACTTTTACTTACCTTCAATCTTATCAACCTTTGCACCCTTACTACTTCAATCCAACAACGTCTACATGTGTGACCTTAGTATTATCCAAACAACTCAAGATAGGAAATCCGTATATTCTCCAATTTGCCATCCGCGAGAGGCACGACACTCGGGGAGTTTATGACTCTTCGTTTTAACATCCTCCATACCACACATCCTCCTCACCCCATACTCACAACCTTGTCACGATCCGTCGTCCTCGTATTGCATGCGGCTGATCGAAGCACGCCCATAGATGATGATGCGGTTAGATCACCCTGCGAAAACATCAACGCCTGAGGAGCCTCTTTGTGTCCAAGCGAGCCATAAGCAAGGCCAAGTGATTAGCCAAGCGCAGCAACTACACAGGCGCGCACCGCATGCTTTGCTGCTGCAGTCCTGATCCGGCCTGACCTCGGCGACCAGGAACAGCTCCAGGGGCGCTAATGGCAGAGTTCAATATCGCGATGGGCGACGACGCTCCAGACCTTGACCTCAAGAAACTTTTCTCCTATCCTCTTTTATTGTCTCATCCAGCCATACCTTCAAGCGGCACTACGTTGATGCTTGTAAATCCATGTCTTTTAGGCTGGTTCTGCAAGTTGGATGGATCGGAACCCCATTTCTCCCCGTCATCCTAAATCTCGCACTCAAGTATGCCATTTTGAACGGGTCATGGATTCTTAGAACCGTAAATCCAGGACGGAGAAATAGGCCTAGTGGCGTTGTGATGGTAGCAATGGCGAAGTTTTGGAGTAGCACCGAATGAGCTCTTTTAATTTTGATGGGATTGTGCATGGAATACCGAATGTCATCAATGGTGACGTTGAAATTAAAGCAACTTGGATGAGCTCTTTTAATTTTGATTTGTTGAGTTTGCAGCATGTGTTAGTGAGGCTGTTGATACAAGTTTGTTCGCGAGTAGTATGCTGTTACTTGGCTTTCTGGGAGGTAGTAAAACCATCGTCGGCGGCCTCGCTGGATTCTTGATTGCCAATCGCAGTATCCACTGCAAGAGCTACCAACAAGATCAAGGAATTGAACACACACTCAGGATGGCAATTTTCTGGTTTCTGATTATTATTCTCTTCCATGTGAACGCGTCGTGAAATTGGTGAATCCGTTTTTAGAAAAGGGCAAATCGTTCAGCCGCTGAGGTTACAGATGAGAATGCTACAAGAAACGATGAACAACATCATAGGCTTAATTTAGTTTGTCAATCTGGTAGGTCCTAATATACCAGGGGGCATGCAATTGATCTTAATGCTATCATTTGCCCGTTCACAAGCCAAATTCTCTATGAGCTAGTTCATAGCTCGTTTTGGATGCTCCATAAATTGATCCAGAAGAGATGTTTTCCAGGGGGAGATCAAGCTAGATAAAATATACATGTACGCATGCATGCAACTCTAACATGTGGGTATACATATATATAATATTATATATGTTTATCAAAAGGTACAATTATATATGTTAATAGATGGATTGCTGTGCAATGTGAGGAACTCCAAATTATATTATTTATTATATGGGGGATTTGGAGCTGAGATAGTGGTTTCATAACTTAGATTTTCTAATTATCAAAGAAAATCTATGTGAGACATTTGATGTTGAGCGCTTTAATTTGATCTCTCCATCGCGGTTGTGCATTATGTTACTTCAAACACATCGTAGTCCACGGCTGAGGCAAAATGGGAGATGATTAGATGAAGCATGCTTATCACCACCGCTCTCCGGAGGCGGCACCACGAAGATGGCGAGAAGCTGCGATAGTATCCGCAGCGGAGGAGGCAAAACTAATTAAGTCGGGTCTCCAGGAAGGCTCCGGCGTAATCGCAGCTCCGTAAAAACCATTATTATGCAAATACTTGTTAGAAACCGGGTCAGGAGAATTGAACACTGATCATTCATCTTGGAACATGTCTGAATGCAGCACATGAATGCAGCAGAGTGTCTTCCTATTCATCTCCTATTAATTGCAATTCGTCGCATAAGCATGACCATACCCCAACTTTTTTTGTTCCAGTGAATGACTCTCTTGATGCAGATGTAATTGCACTGAGTCATAGGCCTTGTCTATTAGAAACTTGCAGGGCATTATCTTTCCTACACATCCATATACATGCCACTCCTGCTTGCATGTTCCGCTAAACGTCCCAAGGGATCGGAATTTTATTTGTTGCTGACAACAGTCTTAATTTGGTGGAGATGGTGTCAAGTAAACGGCTTGATGGGCAGAAGTTTAACCTTGATGGCACTCCATGCAAGGTCCTCGAAGTAGATAACTGGTATCCTCATTCAAACTGGATCCCAGGGAGACTGGTAAATTCATGGAGCCCTGAGATTTCTTGAGATTATAAAATGCATGTGCAGGATCTAAAGGAATCTGCTTGTGGAGTAAAGCAGAAAGTGAAACAAAACAACATTGTTTTGTTATTTTCTCTTATAATGGCTATTATTATAATTAATTATAATAATAATAATAATAATAATAATAATATTATTATTATTATTATTATTATTATTATTATTATTATCATTATAATAGTAATAATAATAATATTATTATTATTATAATAACAATAATACTTAGTATTCCGACCTCACTTAATTCTAGGCAGAGTCATCAATCTATGGTTGCGGTCGTGCGCGTCGGTCCCAACCCTGACTTTGGCAATCTCTAGTGGTGGTATGGTGTCCGCCCCCGCTCATCACTTGACAGAAGAGCCTATTATTGGCTTATTGCATTAAAGGTGGTTTGACCCCACGTCCCCATGCATTTCACTTCATAATAAAGTAGCAAAATTTTGTTATGAACTCATTTTACTACTAATCGAGGGAGGGGGAAAGAGGCTGAGATTGGCTGACCTCTCGGTCAAAATTTGTAAGCCCACCTCATTTAAGCGGCTAGTACCCTAAGGGCGATACGAGGTCTGACCTCGCCTATCGCTGAACGGATAAGTCTTTATGTTTAAAAAGTTAAACGGGTTCAAGTTAAAACGACTAAACTAATGCCCTAGAGGCAATACGAGGCCCGACCTCGCCTATTGCCGAACGAAAGAGTCCCTAGACGTTAGGCCGAATGGCCTCGACTTAGGAGGACTAAACGCCCTAGGGCCGATACGGGGTCCGATCTCGCCTATCGCCGAACGGAAGAGTCTCTACGTGTAAGGCCGAATGGTCTCGACTTAGAATGACTAACACCTTAGGGAGGGTACGAGGTTTAACCTTGCCTACCATCGAACGGATGTGCCAAGGGCCGAGGGTTGAGATACCTAGGCCTAACTAATGTTGTGTATATACTGGGAGTGAAGGTGAAGTGGTAAAACAAAGAGTCAAGACTCCCCGAGTGTCGTGTCTCTCAAGGATGGCGAATGGAAACCGAATATGTGTGGCATTTAGGAAGTTGAAAGGTAAGAGTTACAAGAATCAAAGGGGAAGGTTTTGTTCATGGTTGGTTGGGTAAAAGGGATAGAAAAATACAAAAGGTAAAAGGAAACGGGTGCATGCCAAAGTTAAGCCAAAGGATTGATTATCGTAGGTAGCTTGGAATTTGGTTTCGGGAATGATCTAGGGAGTCACGGTATTGGTACCGAGTGGCGTCACACTCAGACTCTCAATCCTCATTCGGTTGAGGCATTTCATCGAACACCTTGCCTACCACTCCTCTCGGATCTCATCCTTTCGGATTAAGAGCGGAGATATAGATGAGTTGGGCTCGTGAGAGGCCGCTATCGCGCACACTCTCACTTCCACTCGGTTTACTAACTACCCCGGCCGGAAATAGAAGCAAAGATTGAACAACATCATCCATACATTCATCAATCATACTCCCATAATACCAAGATCATAATATCAAATTATAAGCTTCAATCCATAGATCAACAAGGGCAAACACACCCAACTACTCTACTCTACCATAATAAACATAAATAGAAGCAATATAAACAATGCAAGAATATAAAAGAGTAAACTTTATATTAATAGAAGAGAAATTATACCTAAAGAGTTCTTGGATCTACATCTTCATCTTCAAATCCTAAATCTATTCTAAGGAGGAATGTTTTCTTCCCCAAAGGGGAAGAATTTGGAAAGGGAAATCAGATCTAAAGCTATTGGGGGCTGCTGGAAACTGATCTAAAAGACCTATAAAGGGCATATATATAGCCCCCAAAATTTTTCCCTAATAATTTCCGCGCTGTGTCGCGTCCACGCGGCTCACACGCATGTGAGCGTGCGTGGGAGCGAAACAGTAAGCAACCACGCCGCTCACACGTGTGTGAACGTGCGTGGTGAAGTTTGCTTCTTCTGTCTTCTTATATGTTGTGGCTCTCGTCGATACGGTTCCATAGCCACCTGTCTCGCCTCATTTGGACATTCCTAGCTCCGGTTACGTCCGTTTTACTGAAGTGTCGCCGGAATGCCCTGCGAAGTGCAAGAATTGTGCAAATTATATGAAGACACACAAGATTAGTTCCTAGACCTATATGCAATGAAATTAACCTATCTTAGCATGTTTCTAGGCCTAATGGACATCTATTATAGCATATTTTACACCTAAATGACCCCTAAAATATGGCTACATTTGGCACTTATCAAATTTTCCACACTTTAACTTTGCTTGTCCTCAAGCAATTTACAATTAAACGCTAATCATTTAAGTGCCAAAGGTAGCTGTGTTACTCAATCAATTAATCGGTCTATCAACTCTAGGGTGTAACAACGGAGTGGGTGAAATTCCGCACATTATCTACACAGAATGGTAATCACATGCCATACACTCTAAGAATATACAAACGAAGCAAAACCCCTATGGTCTCATTTGGACAATGCAATGCACACACCCTTCATTCAACCAAGCATGCAATCCAAATTAGATTCACCTCAAATTTTACAAAGGCCTTCAAGCCGAGCCCCCTAGTGGGAACGATGTGCCCACCTCAACCAATACTTTTCAACTAGACGCCAAAGCCCAACGCGTAAAATAAGTGAGGGTAGGGACATGGACCGCTCATCGCCATGGCTTGGGCGATCACTCTTTCTTCTCACTTTCTAGGATAACGCCATCGGGCGACCCGACTTCACATGGAGATCCATGCTTTTTCGAAGACGGTGCAATGGGTGCCCGAATCCTAGCGAAGCGGCTCACCTCCGCTCTATTTTCTCATCTCCTAGGAACATTTTATGTGGAAAACCGACTCTAGGTATATCTTTTGCTTTTTATGAAGACTATGGTTGAACACAACCTAGCGAGATGGCTTTCCTCAATTTTTATCTCTAGGATTGGCCTTTTGCCTTTTCTACTGTTTCTCCATACAACCCCTCATGCTTTTTTCTTGGGATTAAGGGATTTTTCACTCTAAGCTCACTATTAGGCTCACCTTTTGCCCCATGCCTTACCAGGATTAGTTCAATTACGGGCTTCGCTTTCACTTATCTTTCTAAAATTAAGGGGTGCACACTCCCACTTCGAGAGATCATTGACTAAGGTCTAAGGAAAATAAGAGGTGAATATCATGCAAGCATTCAAGAATTTAAAGCTCATTTGGTCAAAGAAGGGGTACTTCCCATGGATATTCAAAGAGAAAAATTTTATTTTTGACATATGATTAACATTCTCCCTAGATAATGTGAACAATGACACACTCTCCAAAGATAAAACACACCCATAAGACAAGACCAATATAGCAATCAAGCAACAAACAATATAAGCACAAGGTGCATCCTTTCCACACTTTAAAACAAACATCGTCCTCGATGTTGCCATGAAGATCAAGTGGAACAAAGGAGCACGACCATTCAAAATCAATCAAACCCTTTCCACACTTTAGAAGTGTTTCCGGGGGTGTGGGGTATCAACAATATAGCATTATGTGTGTGCAAAATAGCATGTGTTTATCAAGTATGCAAGGAACACGTATAACAATTAAATTTCCACACTTTAGAATTGAAAAACGAGGCATGAAAAGGTAAAAGGGATAAGAGGTTTACAATCAAGTAAGCATCCCTTCATTTCCACACTTTAAGCTTCTAACATCTCTTTTGCCTTCGTTCTCCAAGCTACATGAAACAATGTTAGCACAAGAAGACAACCAATTGACGTGCAATGGCCTGGCGGAAGTTATTTTATTTATAATGAAAGCATAAATCCTAAAACAAGGTAAGTAACTAAAACAAAAGCAATAAGAAAGATATATAAATCAAGATAGGTGATGATTCTTGGCACGGCCAGACCTTAGAGACTCATAAAAATTGGATGAAAAGAAAATAATGCACGAAAATCTGTCCAGGACCTGTCCACGTGACTCACACGCGTGGTGGTCCTCGTGGAGCGGCTCTAGAAAGATTCCACGCCTGTCACCACACGTGTGAGCAGGCGTGGTCAGCAGTGCTGATCACCTTCTTTGTCTCCTGGCTTTTACCTTCCATGTTTGATCCGGTTTAGCTCATTTGTCATGGCTTAGCACCAAAATCACCTGCAATGTTAGCTCAAACAAGACTATTCTAAAAAGAAAAATTACTAATAAACGAAAAGAAAGAAAAAGTAAACAAGAAATGAAATTCTAATCTAAGGATAACGTTGGGATTGCCTCCCAAGTGCGTCATAGTTTAACGTCTCCTGGCCAGACGTTGTGTGCTCTATCCTTCAAAGCACACAGATTTTGGGACCTTACCAAGCGTCCCGTGAACCTTAGCTTCAAGGAATACCCCAAGATGGGTAACATCCTTGAATACCCACATAAGTAAAGGAAAAACGAAATGCATGGATGGAAGAATTTTAGCCTCAAACACCCTCCTTAACTCTTCTAGGATGGTGTTCATATCCTCTCCCTCCTTATCTCTTCCCCTAAAGATCTTTTCATTTGTTTCAAACCATATCTCCTCACTCCCTTCCTCATTTTCAAATGTAGTCAAGTCTCTCCACTCAACTTTTTCCATAAGATCAAACGAGAAAATCTCATCATTTTCTATCATCCCTTCCTCACACTCCTTTCTCTCATCTTCCCAAAAATTACTCTCACTCTCACATGAGTAAAACGAAGCATCATCCCCTTCACTCACCAACTCACTCTCACCCAAGACAAAGGATTCATCTTCTAAAAAGTTAAAGCAATCATAATCATTAGCAAACAAGATAGAATCCTTACAAGCATTAGTCAATATATCAAAATTTTTCATGGAATCATCCTCCCGAAATTTAAAGCAATCATAGTCATATGTGATGGAAGTATTAATGCAAAGGGAGTCATCCACACAAGTGTCAAGGGTGTTTTCAAAAAGAGCACAAGGATTTTCAAGAATATTAGCATAAGAAAGATTAGGAATTTTACCATATTTTGGCTCTTCATCTTCCCACACTAGCTCAATGTCATCATGCTCACTCTCCATCTCTACCTCCTTTTGATATTCCAATTCGAAAATTGGAACTTCTTCAAGCACCGGGGCATAACAATCCTCTATTTCTCCAAAACTCTCCTCTCCCCTAGCATTTTCTTTTTCAACCTCCTGTGCAATCCTTGGATTGGCTTCTAAAGTTGGGATGCCATCTACGATGATGGAGTTAGCTCGGGACTCATTCATTTTCATGAGCTCCTCCATCATGGATAGCATCTTTGTTTCAACATCTTTTAGTGGAAGTCCTTCCTCTCGGAGGGTAGCGAGATAGTCCTTTAGTTCGCTCTTGATTTCGGCCTTTAGTTTAGCCATATCCTCCTTGGGCATCCTTGTGAATGCATCAATTTTTGCTTTTAGAATTTCGATTTCGTCCGTGACCGGTGGGGTATAATCACAAGGATTTGTAAGGGTATTATATGGGAAAGAGGATGGTGTTTCAAAGAAATGGGTAGTATTGTTTTTTTGGTGAATTTGTGATGGAGGTGGGTAGTGGGTGTTTAGGTGGGAAATAGGGAATGAATTTGACTCGGGAGTATAGCTTGGGTCGAGTTGTTTCATCATTTGCACAAGCTTACTCTCTATGTTTTGGGATATTTCTTTGGAGCTTAATGAATCAATTTCTTGAAAATATGGTGATTGTGAAGGGTAATTTTCTTGGAAGGGTGGAGGTGGTGTTTCATATGGATATGGGTGATGATTATGTGTATGAAATGGATAGGGATATGGAGATGGTAAGTAGTGGTGTGGAAATGGGTAAGGGTATGGAGGTGGGTAATGGTATGTTGGTGGAGGGTAAGCATATGTAGAATGGGGGTAATAGGGTTATGGTTGGGGTGGAGTATTTGTATAGGATTGTCCTCCATGGTGTGGGTAACCATGGGGATTCATTTTAGCACTTATTGGCAAGCTTACAAATGAATTGATAGAGAAAAATTCCTTCACAAAGCTTAGCCAACAACAATATTTTGCAACTAAAAGTAGTTGCAAATGAGCACAAGATATACAAGGCAACTTAAGCTCACTTCTCAAACAAGAAACAAAAATAAGAAAACAATATAAACAAAAAGAAAGAAATTCAAGAACTCTTAAAAATCTACTTCAAAAATGTCAACGAAACTCAAGAACCGTTTGTCATCCCCGGCAACGGCGCCATTTTGATGTTGTGTATATAGTGGGAGTGAAGGTGAAGTGGTAAAACGAAGAGTCAAGACTCCCCGAGTGTCGTGTCTCTCAAGGATGGCGAATGGAAACCGAATATGTGTGGCATTTAGGAAGTTGAAAGGTAAGAGTTACAAGAATCAAAGGGGAAGGTTTTGTTCATGGTTGGTTGGGTAAAAGGGATAGAAAAATACAAAAGGTAAAAGGAAACGGGTGCATGCCAAATTTAAGCCAAAGGATTGATTATCGTAGGTAGCTTGGAATTGGGTTTCGGGATTGATCTAGGGAGTCACGGTATTGGTACCGAGTGGCGTCACACTCAGACTCTCAATCCTCATTCGTTTGAGGCATTTCATCGAACACCTTGCCTACCACTCCTCTCGGATCTCATCCTTTCGGATTAAGAGCGGAGATATAGATGAGTTGGGCTCGTGAGAGGCCGCTATCGCGCACACTCTCACTTCCACTCGGTTTACTAACTACCCCGGCCGGAAATAGAAGTAAAGATTGAACAACATCATCCATACATTCATCAATCATACTCCCATAATACCAAGATCATAATATCAAATTATAAGCTTCAATCCATAGATCAACAAGGGCACACACACCCAACTACTCTACTCTACCATAATAAACATAAATAGAAGCAATATAAATAATGCAAAAATATAAAAGAGTAAACTTTATATTAATAGAAGAGAAATTATACCTAAAGAGTTCTTGGATCTACATCTTCATCTTCAAATCCTAAATCTATTCTAAGGAGGAATGTTTTCTTCCCAAAGGGGAAGAATTTGGAAAGGGAGATCAGATCTAAAGCTATTGGGGGTTGCTGGAAACTGATCTAAAAGACCTATAAAGGGCATATATATAGCCCCCAAAATTTTTCCCTAATAATTTCCGCGCTGTGTCGCGTCCACGCGGCTCACACGCGTGTGAGCGTGCGTGGGAGCGAACCAGTAAGCAACCACGCTGCTCACACGCATGTGAGCGTGCGTGGTGAAGTTTGCTTCTTCTGTCTTCTTCTATGTTGTAGCTCTCGTCGATACGGTTCCATAGCCACCTGTCTCGCCTCATTTGGACATTCCTAGCTCCGGTTACATCCGTTTTACTGAAGTGTCGCCGGAATGCCCTGCGAAGTGCAAGAATTGTGCAAATTATATGAAAACACACAAGATTAGTCCCTAGACCTATATGCAATGAAATTAACCTATCTTAGCATGTTTCTAGGCCTAATGGACATCTATTATAGCATATTTTACACCTAAATGACCCCTAAAATATGGTTACTTTTGGCACTTATCACTAACGCCAGCACGAAAAAGCAAACGGCAATGATAAAAGCAAAGAAGCAAAATACAATAGGCAAACATGACAAAGGCACGGCGACTCGGCCGACCTCGAGGTGGCGGTCGAGCCCGCGATGTCGACTGAGCCCTTGAGCTCAGCCTACCCCACCACGATTTCGGTCGACCTGCAAGGGTGGTCGAGTCTTCTCCCGCAAAGACCCCGCGTCTTTGCACTTTGTTTCAATTTATAAACAAAGTTTTAAGGTGTAGTCTTGGGGAAGGAGGTCTTAGAAATGACCATGCAAGCAAGGCTAGAAGATACCTCAAGAGTGCAAGTAAAGATGTAAATAGGTAATAGCAAAGCACTTCCATTCAAGTTGACCGAAAGCATTCATCCAAGCAAGGAGCCCTGAGCGGCTTCGATTGGGCCAGACGTTTACTCTCTTTCACTGACGACTTATCGCAACTCAGAGTGTGGGGGACTGATGATGGAAATATTAGGAATGACCCAATTCAATAATGAGGACCCCGGGTTTCGTAGCGCGTAGCCTAGGCCCAGGAAGATCATCTAAGCGACCCAAGAAAGGTCCCGAGCCCAGAATAGTGGGCCCAAGACTTAGTCTCGCGGCTCACCATGTGGACCTTGATTTACTCTCATGGCCTACCACATTTCGAGCTAGGTTGTTTGGGCTCCTTTCTTGTATAAATTAACATTGCCCAAGCATTACAGGGCATACTCAATTCCCCTACAATACAAATCATGTCCCATTCTGACAACCTACTTGTAATACTCAGGCTCTATTCCATCTAATACCATCACAATTTTACACAATTGTTCATCTTTTATTCTCTATATTATATGCAAGCTAATTAATCCATACACAATTACATACCCCGGGTTAACTTTCTCCATCAATTAGAAACGATATGTTATTGGTGGGGGACAACTGTCTCGCCTAACTAACACGTGCAAGCAAGCAAACACACTAGTGACACACGTGCCATGCACCTAGGGCATTTATTATTCGAAGAGAATCGTCTCTCTGGAAAACAAATTTCCCTCTCCCCAAACCATTTCCCTCATTTTCTGAAGAGAACCGTCTCTCCAAAAAATAAATTTCCCTCTCCCCCAACCCTTTTCCCGCATCTTCTAAAGAGAATCATCTCTTCGGAAAATAAATTTTCCTCTACCCCCAACCCGTTTCCACATTTTTCGAAGAGAACCGACTCTACCGAAAATAAATTTCTCTCTCCCCCAATTCTTTCCCTATCATTCTTCCCATTTTCTCCATTTTTCTCCCAAATTTGAGGTCTCTAAAAAATCAAACCCTCCCAAAAAAGAAGCAAAAATCTAGTGGAAACAACAAAAGAGGAAAAATGATGGTAGGAACAAGCACGTGTTACGCACAAGTATCAATTGCTTTGTAAATCAAATCAACCCTAAAGGGGAATTGGGATTTGGGTGAGAAACGGCAACCCACTCGCAAGAGACCGCCGCGTGAAATTTCAGTTGTAGCAGATCCAGTGATCAAGAACCCGCCACATGAAATTTCAGTTGTAGATGACCCAGTGAGCCCCCCCCAACAATAATATAATTTTTTTGTTTTGTCACGCAGGTTTCTCACTCCTCTCTCTCTCCCCTATGCTCCTTTTCTAGTTTTTTCTTCTCTTTAAAAATTTTCTTAATCAATTAAGAAAATTAATGATAAACATATTACGTACATAATTAAAAGAAATTAAACATACACATACTACAGATAAAATTAAAGATAATTAACCATACACATGCATATTACGTCCATAAACAAACGAAATTAAATATCTACATATTATTTTATTAAGAATAATATATATACTCCTTAGTTAATTAGCATAATTATTCAGATTACATAGACGTCAAAATTAGTATAATATTAATTAAGAATAATATATCCTCATTAATTAATTACCATACAGTAATCATAATATAACGACCTCATTTTTAATGGAATTAATGATAAATTTGCCTACCCAAATAGGAAATTAAACATACACATATTACAGTGGGTAATTAAAGGAAAATAAACACACACATATTACGTCCATAATTAAAGGAAATTAAATATACCCATATTACGTTCATATTACCAATCTGTATTTAACACTTTAATCTTACTTTGACACTTAAAGATAGAGATTTCCTTCATTTGATTATAGTATATTTTTATTTCTTAAAATAATTTCACCTAGACATGCTCTTCATTCTAATTTTTTAAGACTTTTTCTAAAATAATTTTTAAATAATCAATTTCAACACGAATATAAAAATCTTATAATTTCAAATAAATGTTCACTTTCAAATATTAGAATTGTTTATGAATTTCATCATGAATTTTATAAATGAAATGATACGTTAATGGTGGGGGACGTATTTTTCGAAGAGAACCGTGCAAGCAAGCAAACACACTAGTGACGCACGTGTCATGCACCTAGGGCATTTATTTTTCGAAGAGAACCGTCTCTCTGGAAAATAAATTTCCTTCTCCCCAAACCATTTCCCCCATTTTCTAAAGAGAACCGTCTCTCCAAAAAATAAATTTCCCTTTCCGCCAACCCTTTCCCGCATCTTCTAAAGATTATTGTCTCTTCGAAAAATAAATTTTCCTTTACCCCCAACCCTTTTCCACATTATCCGAAGAAAACCGTATCTCCCGAAAATAAATTTCTCTCTTCTCCAATTCTTTCCCAATCATTCTTCCCATTTTCTTCATTTTTCTCCCCAAATTTGAGATCTCTAAATAATCACACCCTCCCAAGAAAACAAAAAAAAAAAAAAAAAAAA